>NC_133375.1:631383-729324 GCF_049309525.1 Garra rufa | reverse complement strand
ATTTCCAAAAAAAGTGGAGTGTTCCTTTAACATACTCAAACTCTTGAAAATTTGCACACACATTGGAATCTGCGGCCATCAGGACGCCACAGAGGCTGGGACCCGGGCGTGGTACAGGGCCTCTACAGCGCCCCCTGGAGCACAGTCAGAAAACTTGATGTACTGCGCACACATACTTGCACATATTCATATGAAACTCGGTACACATATAGATCTCACTGAGCCAAACATCTTTTGTACTCTGTCATAGGCTCCACTCAACAGGAAGTGAGATATTTAGGGCAATGTAAAAAGCGCATGCTCTGGAATTTGAAATACTCCTTCCAGGATTTCCATAGGATTGTCACCAAACTCGGTCAGCATGATCTCAAGACATTGGGGATGCCAATTTGCGAGGGGATTTTTGATATCTCGAACGGTTTGGCCATGGCAAGGCAACAAAGTTATGGCGAGAAATGAGAAACAGAAAGTGTCTAATAACTGTTGCACACATTGCGTGATTCTGATGAAACTTCACCAGTTTGTTCGTTTTTTTGATGCCGATTACTTAAACGTGACTATTATGAGTCAAAGTTATAGCGCCGCCAACTGGCAGCAGGAAGTGTCATTTTCAAAATGCTTTGAAATCAGCCTCTTAATTTTACTCGATTTTCTTCAAACTTCATCAAAATAATGTAAAACCACCGATGAGAATATGTAAAGGGGTCAATGATAAATCAAATGCTGTTGCCATGGCAACGTGTCAAACTTTAAAATTGGGTTCATGTCTTTTCGAGGCAGATCACATGCTTAGAATTTCATGAAACTCAACACACACATCAGTATTAATGATAGTTAGACACTGGCGAAAGGTCATAAATGGGTGTGGAGCAGGCACTCTATAGCGCCATCTTTTGACAAGTTGCGGGGTTAGTTTTTCCTACAGTCACCAAAATCTGTACATATATCGTTCTCATCAATCTGGACAACTTTCTAAATTAAACTCATTAGCTACAACCAACAGGAAGCTGGCTATTTTGATTTGAAAAATCAGGCTGTAAACAAATTCATACTTCTCATAAGAGCAACTTGCTGTTCACACCAAACTTTTTTAACATGAAGAGAATATTCTGAAGATGCTGAATTGCGAGCGGTTTTGGGATATCTTGAACGGTGTTGACGTGGTGATTTTTTAAAGTGATAGTAAAAAAGATAACCATAATTTTTTTTTATATCTTTAAAGTGCAGCATCCAAACTCTTTAAAACTTTTTTCACAGAGAACTAGTTATTCTGAGCAAACGCTGTTATTTTCACAAGTATACAAGCTTCTATGAATTAAAGAAAATTTAAAAAAGAAATTAGAAATCTCCTCTCACTCTGCCTGCCTCGAAGTATGTGTGTGCGTTGAGTGTCAGAGTGAGTGTAAGGGGGATGTTAATTCACAGTACATAAACTAATGTTAAAAGATACAAATTTACATTTTAATAATGTATGAATACTTTTTTTAGCTTAATATTAATTAACATGAATAAATGCCATTTAATTATTGTTCATGTTAACTAATATAGTTAATGTTAACATGAAACTGGGTGGCAAAATTTTATATATTGTGTGTATGTGTCTGTGTGTTGATTTTAATGTGTAACCCTTTCAATGCTGTAAACTTTAAATCCAAACTGGCAGAGTGTTACTGCGAATGCATGTGCCAACTGGGCACCATTTTCCTGATGCGATTGGGATGGCGATTGCGCAGATGGCGAGGACCCTTTCATCGCTGCTTGCAGCTTTAATTATTATTTTTATCCAAAATGAATTGCATTTTTGAGGGCCTAAACATACCCAAAAACTCATGAAACTTTGCACACATATCAAACCTGGCGAAAATTTACATCTGATAAGGGTATCAGAAGTGGGTGTGGCAAATTGGCTCGACAGCGCCACCTTTACACGTTCAGCGGTGTGCGCTTTCAGCTGTGATTCACGTACATGCACGAAAATCGGTACACACATGTAACACACCAATACCTACAAAAAAGCCTCTTGGAGCAAAATCTGAAACCCAACAGGAAGTCGGTTATAATAATTATCTCAGCAAATTTTGCGTCATTTTTGCCATTTTCAAGCCTCGTATTTGAACGAACACCTCCTAGAGATTTATTCCGATCAACGCCACATTTGGTGAATCAAATCTAATGCCCTTTTTGACGTTAATTTGCGAAGGATTAGAGTTTTCATCAGAGGGCGTGTCCGTGGCGGCCTGACAAATTTCGATGCTTCGCCATGAAAAAGGAAGTTGCTATAACTCAGGCATACAATGTCCGATCTGTCCCAAACTTCACATGTGTGATAACACTCCTGACCTGAGGACATCTGCATGCCCATATTCAGTTATAGTCATAGCGCCACCTGCTGGCAACAGGAAGTGTCATGCTGCACTTTGCATCAAACTTCTAGAGATTTATACAGATCAACACCAAAATCAGTCTAATATAAAGGCTTTAGTGATGTTAAATTGTGAAGATCTTGAGTTTTCGTTAAAGGGCGTGTCTGTGGCGGCCTGACAAAGTTTGCCGTTTCGCCATGGACATAGAAGTTGTTATAATTCAGCCATAAAATGATCTGCCTCAAACTTCACAGGTTTGGTAAGAGTCCTGGCCTGAAGACACCTAAAGGCAAATATTTTGATATTATCATAGCGCCACCTGTTGGCAGCAGGATATATCATATCTTTCACTAACTCAAACATACCAAGGTCAGTCTTCACCAAACTTCATATGTTTGATAAAAGTGCTGGCCTGAACACATCTACATGCCAAAAATAAGTTATAGGCATAGCGCCACCAGCTGGCAGCAGGAAGTTTGGCACATATAAATGACTTTGACATTTCTCCTATATTTACTGTATTAAAAGCATACTGCCCTGTTTTCCTAAAGCAACCGGTCGCAGTGAGCCCAGGTGCGAGGGCCCTATCATCGCTGCTTGCAGCTTTAATTAAATGGTTGTATCTCGACCAAATCATACGTCAATGAGAAGCTTAATTATTCAGCTAGAGTATAAATAATATAAGTATAAATCTCAGTTCGAAAAATTGACACTAATGCCTGGTTTTGTCGTCTAGGGTCACAAATGTGACTGGGTCAGTGTTGAATTGAATTTAATTTAATTTAATTGAATTGAAATGCTTCCTTCAGACGCAGATGGGCACTGACGTGAATGTGAGCCTGTCCACGTACTCTGGCTCTGGCTCTGTGCCGAGCATGTCCAGCTCGACAGTCAGCTCTAACGGCCTGAACCCTGGAACCCAGAGCCTCACCGCTAACGGCGCATCCGCTCCCTCTGCTGTCCGTTCTGCACCGCTGCAGACCAACATCACACCCTCCAACACCTCTGGTCAGTCCCAAAAACTTCAGCTCCATGATTATGGTGATTCAACAGCTTTGGCAATATTTTTATAATAATTGTCAATCTTTAAATAGTGTGTTTTGTTTAAAAAAAAAAGTTTTTTCCCTGTGTCTTCAGGTAAAGCTCCTCCTAATCTGGCTCAAGGAGTACCGCCGCTGCTGGCCAGTCAGTATATCATGGGTCCTGGTGGCCTCCTTCCTGCTTACCCGGTTAGTGTATGGCTGATCTGCTCTCAGATAGAGGAAGCCAAATGTTTATACATACACACACCCTCACACTTTTTATCTTTGCTGAAGTGTAGAGATCAGCATGTTATCTGAATTAAGAAAACATTTATACAGCTCTTTTGCCTTCGACCATCTGTTAATGTTAAGTAAAAAAAAACAGCAGAGATTGATTTTATTATAGATATTTTCATAGCTTTGAATATACTCTCATTTAAAAAAAAAACAAGACTTTGTTTATTATTTCTAACAAATAAGTTTTTATAAATAAAAATAAAAAAATTAGGGATGCACCGAAATTAAAATTCTTGGCCGAAGCGTAACAAAATTACACACTGGGCCGATAACAGAACACGTTTTTCGTGTTTTTCCCTCATGTATTTTACCAATTATTTTAACTATTGCATAAATTAAATTGCCAATATTTGCTTTTTACAGTTTTGTTTTGCTTTTCAAAGAGAAAAATCAATTACAAAACCATTATTTACCAAAATATTTAACACTGAACATTTTTACCCCCTTCTTGAATCAGGCATGTGTTTTTAATGTACAAATAAATGCAGTCTTGCTGAGGAAAGGGGAATGTTATAATGAATGTATTAAAAGAGCTGTTGTAATGAATGTTATCAATTTTTTTATTACTTTATTTTTATTTTATTTTGCAGAACAACAGTAAAATTACAATACTAACATTTATGAATGTTGACTTATTTTGGCGGAAAACCCCAAGAAGACCTCAGTACTACTTTTTGCTGACAGCAAAAATCTAATATCGTGCATCCCTAGTGAAGTGTCGTCTTGCATATCAGTGATGATATTGACCAGTCTTGTAAACTTTCTGACATTTGTGTCTTCTCACCCCTAAAGCCAATCTATGGATATGAGGACTTACAGATGATGCAGTCCCGCCTGCCCATGGTAACAATTTCATAGTTAATTGCATGTTTTTACACACTTGTTGACTTGTTGCATGTTTTTGACCATTGTTGGGGAAAGCTACTTTTAAGGGTGTACTCACACTAGGCAGTTTGAACCGTGCCCGAGTGCGTTTGACCACCAAAGCGTGGTTCGTTTGACTAGTGTGAGTGCTCCGAACCGTGCCCGGGCGCAGCTTGTTTAGCCGTCCCTGGCCCGCTTGGAAGAGGTGGGCCAGAGCACGGTTCAGTTGGACTAACCGCGCTGAAACTCGGAACAGGACGCGTGATGTCACACTTTTGCGAGGTAATCAACGTTTTTGTAGTCCGTAATCAAAGCTGCAAAGTCATTGCTGCACTTCAGCTGGTAATTGAAAACCTCCTCATACAAGCAGCACGATTGCGTGAAAATTTTCGTGCCACAAAGGCGATAGACCTGTTTAACAATAGGCGTTGAGAGGGCTGTGGACCACCGCGGACCAAACGATTTAAAATAATTATCCACAAAGTAAACTATTTCAGGTTCAGCGCGAGCGTTGCTCTTCCTGTTTATCCTGAAACCATCGCAACATAATGACGTAAGCGTGCTCCGGCACGAATGCTGAAACCCTATGTGAGTGCAGGCCAGAGGGGGAGTGGGGAGGGGGGACAATCGTGCTCGGGACCGGTTCATGGCAACCGTGCCTAGTGTGAGTACACCCTAAATTATCAGGGAATTTTAATTCTGGAGAGAACTAATCCTTTAAGAAAAGACAGTTTTTTACAGTGCAGCTGTTAAATTGTCTATTGATTTTCAAACATTAAACCAAGCTTTTATGGTGGAATCCTGCAGCGAGTCATTAAAGCTTCTCTTTGGTTAACAGCAGCTGTTTCAAAAGTGCTATAAGTATGAAAGATGTTGGTGCATGTTGTGTTTCCTAATGCTTGTAATGTTTGTAACCGATACCAATTATGTGCATGTTTATGTGCCCGATAACCGATATGCAGAACCGATATTTATTTACTGTTATAAATTGGTTTTCCACCAGTAAAAGTGGGTAACATTCAACAATCTGGACATGGAGCCTCATTGAGATTCCCATATCTCTGGGACTGAATTATGTAGGGCATTGAAAATTAAGATTCCGAAAGAAAAGTTTATGAAAAACTAGAATCTAAAATCATATTGTGATTTTAAACTTTGGTAAAAGAATATGTTCAATGCAGTTGTCTTGACAAAAATTAAAATGTAATGTTTATCTGCTTAACACCCAGAGCATCCAAGATGTAGGTGACTTTGTTTCTTTAGTAGAACACAAATGAAGATTTTTGTCAAACCATTGCATTCTGTATTATGTAATGGCTGTCAATGGGACCCATGCATTTGATAGTCAGAAAAACATACACAGACAAAACCAAATTAAACCCAGCGGCTTGTGAAGATACATTAAGGTCTTAACACACAAAACAATCGATCTGTGCAAGAAACTGAACAGTATTTATATCCTTTTTTTTTTTTTTTTTAACCTCTGATCCACCGCAACGTTCAACTGTCCTGAGTGTGTTCACAACAGCCGTACAAAGAGCAAGAAACCATAACATCAGTCGATCAGGCTCAAAAGTTGGGAGTCGGTGAAAAGTCAACACTCCCGGTTGAGTTCACACAAGCAAGCTTAATCTTTTAGTTTTTAATCTGTTGCAACAATCAGGATAGACACAAGTAATTACCATTTTGAGTAGCCGCTATGCAAAGTGTAAACAATGAGAGACGTATATGAATGACAGATCGCTTCTGCGTATGCGTCTACTATGCAAGAGCATGTTAATGCATCACGCGCCGGCTGTTGTAAACACGCTCAGGACAGTTAGACATTGCGGTGGATCAGAGGTAAAAAAAAAAATATTAATACTGTTCTGTTTCTTGCACAGACCGATTGTTTTGTTTCTTAACACCACGGTATATCATCATGAGCCACATGGTTTAATTTGGTTTTGTCTGTGTATGTTTTTTTTTTTTTTGACCGTGGGTCCCATTGACTGCCATTATATGACTGACAGACTACAACGGTTTGAGTTAAAAAACTGTGTTCTACTGAAGAAACAAAGTCAACTACATCTTGGATTCCCTGGGGGTAAGCAGATAAACATCAAATTTTGATTTTTGGGTGAACTATCCCTTTAACCTCAAGCACGTGCAGAGTTGAGTTCATGTGGTGGAGCTTTTACTGTGATGTTAATATGATAAATTGGCTAAATGATGTCAGTTTCTATTTTTGGATGACCTTTGATAATTAATTTCTCATAGATGAATCACGTTTTTTGTCACTTTTTGTGCAGGATTATTATGGCATGACTTTCCCTGGTACAGCACTAGCTGGCAGAGATGGAGGATTAGCAAACAATCCCTACTCAGGTAAGCAGCCATCGTTATTGTTTTTAAAGCACTAAGATTGTTATGTTAGCACACATAGGACAAGAGTTCAGTCTAAAAGACTGTTCTACTTTGTCTTGTCTTGTACAGGTGAGCCTACCAAATTTGGCCGCAGCGACTCAAACTCCCCAGCCCCTGCCACCAGTCTCTCCTCAGTGCCCTCACAGTCTCAACAGAGCGCTGTTCCCCCTCAAAATCAAGGGCCACAGAACCCAGGTCAAGCCCAGCAGGGTCAAACCCAGGCTTTCCTCAATCCCCCTCTGCCTCCAGGTTATGGCTACACCAGCCTGCCCTACTACCCTGGGGTCCCGGGAGTGCCCAGTGCCTTCCAGTACGGCCCCACTGTCTTCATGCCTCAAGCATCCACAAAGCAGCACAGCATGGGCCCGTCCAGCCAGTACCAACACCAGGGTGGATACAGTCAGCACACGTATGGCCCAGGTCAGTGGTTACTTTATTCTCATTTTAACCTCAGGAAGTCATATGAAATGATGCACTGCTTACATAAAATGCATGTAAACATTATTCTGAGATATAGAATGACAACTGATATTTAAGATTTTTAAATGTTTAGTTTTATGATCAAAACTTTGTAGTTTTTATTGTGGGGACAAAACATCTAATACAGTGCAATGCAGTGATGGCTGAGAAATTAACAAACATTCCTCAAGCCTGATGGATCATATTTGGTACTCATTTTTTAATGTGATTTTATAAAAAATGATATATGGATTATCAAGTAAATGTAAGGTTATTCAGTCCAGTAAATGTTCATCTTGAAATATTACTATAATGTTGTTGTCGTTTTTTTTTTTTTTTTTTGAATTATACAAAAAAAAATATATATATATATAGACAGAATTATAATCTGGTGACAGACGGTAAAACTGATCATCAGAATTGATCATTTAGAGGTCTTGTTGTGTATATAATACCAAATTTCAATCATTGGGGTTCCTTATTTAAAATCTTATATTTTCTCTTAAGGTTTTGATGAGTTGTCCCAGGCTCATGCTGGAGCAGATTATGGGAAAGGAGGATATGGAGGAAGCTCCCAGTCCCAGCCCAAAGGTGTCGGCAACAGCTCGGTAAAAGGTAGGTTTTGCACTCTCACAATTTATGCACTGATGTAGTTATTTCTAGGGCTGCAACTAGCAATTTCGATAATCAAATTAATCTGTCAGTTATATGTTCAACACACCTGATCAGGGGCGGAGTGGCAATCGGGACGACCGGGACTTTTCCCGGTCGGCCGGCCGGCCGAAGGATTTACACAGCGGATCACAAATTGAGCGGGCGAGAGGCGAACGCGACCGGCCTGAGCTTATTAGAATCATTGACGTTACTAAATTCTCCTCGAATAGCGGCCCAATACTCCCACACACTCCTTGCACGATGCTTGAAATTTCCATCCAATGACAAAGCTCTTTCTAGAATGCTCTTAGTTCTATAGTTCCTTACAGGCCACCCAATCAGAAGCTTGGCCCACCCGACCCGAGCCCCACACTACATAGCCAATCACAAAATTGGCGCAATATTTAGTTGAGCTCCATATTTTTTTCTTAGTGGCGCACCCGCTGTTTACTTTTACTTTCGATTTTGCGATAACGCACACTCTGTGTAAAGGGAGCAGCACATCTTATAATAGATATTTGTCAGTGAGTACAAGATTACAGAAAATCCTCCAGTCTATTTTTGTCATCTCTCTTTACTTTCGACCCGTGATCAGTCAAATCTAAAGGTCGTTGTACACTGAGTCCGATTTTCGTATGCGTTTTTTTTTTTTTCCTCATATTCGCCATCCTTATCAAAATGCTTAGCTTATTATGAATGCGAAAAAGCAGAAAATCAAACACGATCTGAATTTTTTTATGACGGACGAAAGTTTCAGAGGCAGTGTGTGCAATGACATTAACTCCAGCAGCTCGTGTTGGATGCAGGGTTGTCAAGTCCGCGTTTTTCCCCACAGAATTGGTCCATGGGTTGATTTCCCCCAGTTATTTAAAGGTTTTAAATATTTCAGAAATTAAATTTCAACAAAATGCCTGTATTTAAATATTTTGCGTTGGGCTTTCCTTGATTGCATCACATTTATCTGATATGAGGATAAAACAGTGCTGGATATTAGGTTTTGTGAAGGCTACTGGAAGCCTTTAAGCTGTGCTTATGACCAATGTGCACAACTGTAAAATGTGTATTTTAGATATGGAAATGGAGTATATAAGTTTTGATATGGTCAGTGCGCTATTTTAGGTTGTTCTTGGCTGGCAATTGGGCTAGTTATGTCAAATAGACCTGGTAACCCTGTTGTCAGATTCTTTCAGTTAAGAATTGTAGCTTACATTTTCCAACTGCAGTAAATTATTTTTATTTCTATAAAAATGCAAAATGACAGTGAAGGTGCTGCAGCGGTGGTCGAGTAATGTAATCAGCAGGGCCGGTGCGGCCAGAATTTTCCCGGTGGATTTTTAGTGCCCCACTCCGCCCCTGCACTTGATGGTGAAAATTGTAATGTGGATGGGCCAAAAATTCTTTCTATATAAATAAGAAATTGCTGCTGTGAATTTGTGTGACAGATAAATGTGATGCAATCAAAGAAAGCCCAACACATGGGGTGAAATTGTACCTTTTTTGGTTTTGATTTTTCTGCATTAAAGTGAATTTCGCCAAGATATTTTCAGAGATGATGGACAAGATGTTATAGAATAATAATTTAATGAAAACCTAATTTTAACCAAAAATTGCCATTCAACCTATTTTTCAAATTTCCTGGAAACGTCCAAGTGTGGCATCTGACGGGTTTTCCCAGATCGCATCACAAATCTGTTTTTCATGGACAGAGCGCAGACACAATTTATTTGATAATCAAATGTGTTGATTGTTGTCATTATTATTAGTTTTATTGATAAGTTGTTGCAGCTTAACTTAGTATCTTGAGATATGCAGATCTGTTGAATAAAGTCATATTTAAGATTTCAATTGAACATTTGAAACCCTTTCCTAGCACCAGGACTGTCTGGATCTGTGACTTCGGATCTCACTGGAACAGTGTACAGCAAGACCCAGGTGAGCTTCACAGTTCTGCTTGTTTTCTACTTGTTAGGTTTATTTTTTGGTTTACTTTATTCTTGCACCGAAACAGTCTCCATTTAGTTTTACATGACCATTTTCCACCCTCACAATATCTTTTCCGTATCCACGTTATTTTTTTCAACACTGCGTAAGCTATTTTTTCATGAATGTGCGAGACGTCCATTTTGTCTATAAGTAAATAACTTTGAAGAATAATGGTGTATTAAATGGTAAAACTGCTATCAGTGTATGTGACCCTGGACCACAAATCCTGTAGTGCGGGTGTATTTGTAGTAATTGCCCAAAATACTTATTTTTATTTTATGCCAAAAATCATTAGGATTTTAGATAAAAATCATGTTCCATTTAAGATATTTTATAAATGTCCTACCATAAATATAGTGAAACTTAATTTTTAATTAGTAATATCCATTTCTAGGAACTTAATTTGGATAACTTTAAAGGTGATTTTCTCAATATTTTCATTTTTTTGCACCCTTAGATTCTAGATTTTCTCACCCAAATATAGTCCTATTTTAACAACCATTTGCCAATGAAAAGCTTATTTATTCAGCTTTCAGATGATGTATAAATCTATAACTTATGACTGGTTTTGTGGTCCAGGGTCACACATTTGATTATAATACATATTAATGATAAATGCCAATTTGCAATATCAAGCAGCATAACAGACTGTTTTATACAGCTAAAATAACTAAACTCCTGACACAAAATGAAAATCGGTTCTTATGTTAAACATATTGATCTCCCAAAAATGAAAATTCTGTCATTAATTAACCATCCTCATTACATTTCAAACCCGTAAGACCTTCATTCATCTTCAGAACACAAATTAAAGATATCTTTCTTAAATCCAAGAGCTTTCTGACCCTGCATAGACGGCAACATTTTGATGTCCACATATTCATTAAATTACTGTGGCAATAGCATTTCTGGGGTAAAGATATAGCCAAATATTAAAGGTTAAGTGGACATTTGACTTAAATGTTTAGTCAATATTAAACAAGGATTAGATTATAAGATATGTATTTCAACAGTTTTGTGCAATTAATTTTAAAGGCTATTGTTTACTTGTATCTATTACCAACAAACAAACAAAGTAATTAATAGGGCCCTATGAAATTAGTTTTATTTAAATTTTATTTTTACCAAATTTTTTCATTACTTTTCTGGATTTCATTTAAATGGTTCCATTAAATTTTAATAATCTCATGGAGCATCTCCAATTAATAGATTTTATTAAAAAATAAAATTATTCTGAAGTAAATTTCTTTTTTTTTTTTTTTTTTGTGTGGGAAATTAGTCGTTTAGATTAATCGATAAATTAGTCCCATAAATATAAAAATAGTCGTTAGTGGCAGCCCTAGTTAATGGTGAGTAAGTGGAGGGTTTCTAACTGATGTAGCACCATCATAATCGCATTGAAAATATCACAACTACCACTAGAGGGCATTTGTAGAGGTCACAGACAGTGAAACACTGGCTTATGTCTAACACTGACTCACTGTGGTTTACAAACATGAGGAAGAAACCAATCGGCTTAAATGGTCTGTGTTCCTTAACTTTGATCCCAGCTTTTGAACGATGACATTATTTTTTAGGCTAACAGTTTAGTGTGTGTGTGTGTGTGTGTGTGTGTGTGTGTGTGTGTGTGTGTGTGTGTGTGTGTGTGTGTGTATGTGTGTGTGTGTGTTATTTATTTATGTATTTATTTTTTACTTTGATCCCAGCTTTTGAACTATGACATTATTTTTTAGGCTACCAGTTTAGTGTGTGTGTGTGTGTGTGTGTGTGTTATTTATGTATTTATTTATTTTTTACTTTGATCCCAGCTTTTGAACTATGACATTATTTTTAGGCTACCAGTTTATTAAATGTGTATATATTTATGTATTTTTTTTAATGTATGTATTAATATATTTTTTATATTCATATTTAAAACTTTTTTTTATTTTGGATTTCTCTGATTTCTAATTTCTTTTCTCTCTCCCTTTTAGTCATTTGACAAGCAGGGTTTCCCCACAGCAGCCGGACCTGCGTTCAGCCTGCCTTCAGCTTTGGGTGGAACCGGCCCGCTTAACCCAGGAGGTGCCCCTGGATACGCCCCCGCTCCCTTCCTTCATATACTGCCCCATCAGCAGCCCCCATCACAGTTAATGCATCACCACATGGCTCAAGACACACAGGTACATCACGTCTACAAGTGCTCAAGTGTTCAATAAACATTGTTATATTACATTATAAAACTCAGAAGGAAAGAAGTAGATTGTGTGCAACAGGATTCTCAGCTAAACATTATTAATATGCATATTAAATGATCAAGCAGGGTTTATAGAATTAATATCGATTCTTTTTGTCATCTGCAGGGCCAACGTAGTCAGTCCAACAGCATGCAGAAGAATCAGGGCAAGTCCAACTACAGCAGCTCTCCATACTGGGCTAACTGAACGCGCCGTTTATACAGTTACCCTCATAAACGCCCAAATCTGTGTGTCCGCACTGTACTGCCTTTAACATGAAATGCACACTCGCACAAACACACTGTTATCAGTTCTCCCCCGTTCCCCTCCTCCAACATTCTCCTCTGCTTTTTTCCATTTTTGTTTTTTCCTTCTCTGAATTAGGTTTTCATGTAAGATATTTATGTAAGTATTTATATATACTGTAAATGTTAAGAAGCCGAACATGAGATGTGGTCGCTCAGTTTTATTTTTTGAAGGATTTTTTGTTTTCTTTTGTTTTGTTTACTTTTTAAAAACTGCAGAGATGTAGCAAAAAATTAAAAGGAAAAGCATTTTGAGGAAAACTACAGAGACACTGCAATGAGAACTAGAGCACTGATGGCGGAGGAGGGTGGGGGCTTCATCTATTCTGACATCTTGAGGGGCTTCACAAGCATCGAGAGCACACCGCTATGGATTGTTCTCCCGTACAATGGTTCTGAAATGAATTTCTGTCGCCTGAAAGAAAGGAAAAACAGCCCATAAATTTTATATTTTACTCTTGTTGCCCTCTGAATAAAGGTTCTGAGCTATTCAGCATGTTGTTTGTTTTTTATTTGCATAGTGCTGTTTTTGATTAATCCATCTGGGGTGCATCTTTTAAAGTGTTACAATGAAAATTTTATTTAAAGAATTGCTGGTTTTTACCAAAATTCCTTATGTTGTGAACATTAACATGAAGAAACATAAAAGATTTTTACCAAAATAAGAGGGATCATACAAAATGCATGTTTTTTTTTTTTTAGTACTGACCTGAATCAGATGTTTTACATAAGATATTTACATACAGTCCACAAGAGAAAAGAGTAGTTGGATTTACAAAAATTACCCTTTTTTTCCCCATGGGTCTCTTGTTTGTCCTGAACAGTTTAACTGCCCGCTGTTCTTCAGAAAAATCTTTAGGTTCCACAAATTCTTTGGTTTTTCAGCATTTCTGTGTCTTTATTACCTTTTCAACAATGACTGTTTGCTTTTGAGATCCATCTTTTCAAACTGAGGACAGCTGAGGGACTCGTATGCAACTATTACAGAAGGTTCAAACGCTCACTGATGCTTCAAAAGGTAAAATTATGCATGGGGGTGTAAACTTTTGAACCGAATACAGATATGTAAGTTTTTCTTATTTTGCCTAAATAACGATATTTTTGTTTTCATTTAGTACTGCCCTTCAAAAGCTACAGAAAGATGCTTAGGTGTTTCCCAGAAGATAAAATAAATTACATTTACCCTGATCTTCAAATTTAAAAGTTTTCACCACCGGCTCTTATACATTTATTCACATTTACTCTTAATGCATCATTTTTCCTTCTGGAGCATCAGCGAGTGTTTGAACCTTCAGGAATAGTTGCATATGAGTTCCTCAGTGTGAAAAGATCTTTTATGTGAGAGATCTTATTCAGGTCCGTGTCTAATATAGAACTTTTCATTGTTCAAGTCATTTTTACACACACTTACACACCTGAATTGTGAAACGATAAAACAGCCATCAAGGTTAAAGTGAATTGGTTAATCTTACCAACATCTCCTTAATAGATTTACAGGGCGCAGACTGAAATTAGCTAAGGTGTTTAGGTACTTTATCTCATCTAAGCTGGTTCTGTTCAAGGAGTTTAAAAGGTGGTGTGTCACGTTCTCAGACACTGTCCTGCAATTCTACATTGCATCTGAACGTCATGACATGAAGACCAAAATCATTCAGTGTACAGCAGCGGGTCTCAACCTTGTTGACTCTTTAAACCTCTACATTGTACAACACAATATTTCAAGGCAATATATAGGCTAAAAAATGTTTTTCTTTTTTTGCATTTCTGCTGTAATTATAAATCTTTAGTTCTTAAATAGCCGTTTAATCAAAACAAATGACAGATTTTTAGTAGACAGTGCTGTTAGTCTTGTCACCGCTGGGCTAGAATATGTTTATGAACTCTAGAGGGCGCCAGCTTTAGTGTTATGAAGCGGTAAACTGTAACCTAGTTTTTAACTGCGTTTAATGTTACTGTCAAACGTAGGAAATAACAACATAAAGTTAACTGTATTATTAGTATACTACGCCTAACTACAGTTGAGGTCAAAAGTTTACATATACAGAATCTGCAAAATGTTAATTATTTTAGAAAAATAAGAGGGATCATAAAAAAATGCGTTATTTTTTACTTAGTACTGACCTGAATAAGATATTTCACGTAAGAGACGTTTACATACAGTCCACAAGAGAAAATAATAGCAGAATTTATAAAAATGACCCCGTTCAAAGGTTTACATACACTTGATTCTTACTACTATTACTTGAATGATCCACAGCTGTGTTTTTTGTTTAGTGATAGTTGTTCATGAGTCGCTTATTGTCCTGAACAGTTAAACTGCCCGCTGTTCTTCAGAAAAATCTTTCAGCCCTGCTGAAAAAACAAACAAAAAACAGCTAAAACCAGCCTGACCAGCCTGGCTTGGAGACCAGCTAAGACCAGCCAACCAGTCTAGGCTGGTTTTAGCTGTTTTTCCAGCAGGGAGGTCCCACAATACATCTGAGGTCCATCTTTTCACACAACTGAAGGACTATGAAACTATTACAGAAGGTTCAAACACTCACTGATGCTTTACCCTGCTGAAAAAAAACAGCTAAAACCAGCCTAGGCTGATTGGCTGGTTTTAGCTGGTCAGCAGGCTGGTTTTAGAGGGGTTTTGGCCACTTTCCTGGCCTGGTCAGGCTGGGAGACCACCAGCTTAAACCAGCTAAGACCAGCCAACCAGTCTAGGCTGGTTTTAGCTGTTTATTTTCCAGCAGGGAGGTCCCACAAACTCTTTGGTTTTTCAGCATTTTTTGTATTTGAACCCTTACCAACAATGACTGTATGATTTTGAGATCCATCTTTTCACACAACTGAGGGACTATGAAACTATTACAGAAGGTTCAAACACTCACTGATGCTTTACCCTGCTGAAAAAAACCCCAGCTAAAACCAGCCTAGGCTGATTGGCTGGTTTTAGCTGGTCAGCAGGTTGGTTTTAGAAGGTTATTGTCCACTGACCAGCTAAAACCAGCTACTTCCAGCTTAAACCAGCTAAGACCAGCCAACCAGCCTTGGCTGGTTTTAGCTGGGTTTTTTCAGCAGGGTAGAAGGAAACATGCATGAAGAGCCGGGGGGCAAAAACTTTTGAATGGAATGCAGATGTGTACATTTTTCATATTTTGCCTAAATATTATGTTTTTTTTTTTAATTTAGTACCGCCCTTCAGAAGCTACCCCTGCTGAAAAAACAGTTAAAACCAGCCTAGGCTGGTTGGCTGGTTTTAGCTGGTCAGCAGGCTGGTTTTAGAGGGGTTTTGGCCACTTTCCCAGCCTGGCCAGCTAAAACCAGCTAAGATCAGCCAACCAGACTAGGCTGGTTTCAGCTGTTTTTTTTTTTTGTTACATGTTTCCCGAGAAGACAAAATAAGTTACATTTACCCTGATCTTCAAATGTAAATAATGTATTGTGTTTGAACCTTCTGTAATAGTTGCATATGAATCGCTCAGTTGTCCTCAGTGTGAAAAGATGGATCTCAAAATCATACAGTCATTGTTGGAAAGGATTCAAATACACAAAAAGGCTGCAAAAAAGAATCTGTGGGACCTGAAGGATTTTTCTGAAGAACAGCAGGCAGTTTAACTGTTCAGAACAAACAGGGGACTCATGAACAACTATCACTAAACACAGCCGTGGATCATTCAGGTAACAACACAGTATTAAGAATCAAGCATAAGTAAACTTTTGAACGGTGTCATTTTAATAAATTCAACTATTATTTTCTCTTGTGGACTATATGTAAACATCTTTTATGTGAAACATCTTTTTCAGGTCAGTACTACATGAAAAACATGTATTTTGTATGAAAACTTTTGACTTTAACTGTATGTAAACACAATGAAGTCAGAATGGTTCAGTAAGGACACATAACTCATTCTTATATCTTACATTACTTTTTAGATTGTTATTGCTATTAGGTTATTTTCCTAAATTTTCCTCTTCATAGTGTTTTACCTACCCATAGTAACAATATGGTAAACCGCACTTATTTTGACTTATTTTGCACAGTTGAAAACAATCTCATGAGGGTGACTAAAGACAAAATGTTAATTTCTGAGTGAACTATCCCTTTAAATTCTATATGACTGTTAAAACAGTACAGCAATGAATTGTTGTCCTTCATCTCATCATAAAATGACCTTCTGAAGATGGTGCAGTCTTCATGGCACTCACTATTGTGTATTTTCATTCATGCCAACATATATAGGGCCGGCCTGCAGTGTTAATTACTCTGATGCTGTGAGGCTTTGCATTAATTGATGCAGTGTTTGCATTAATTTACTTTGCTATAGCATAAGATTGTCTGTCCGCTGAATAGCTGGCTGGCTCCGAATAATGTAGTCTCTGTGTGTGTGTGTGTGTGTGTGTGTGTGTGCATATAGAGGGAAAATGTTTCTAAGAATGAAGTTGTGTGTCATCCATGCTCTGATTTGCTGAGAATAACAATGATCTCCTGCCAGTGAGACCAGTGAGGGGCTCCCACATTGCCGTCAGGGCCACAGAGCCCTTTTTGTGTTGCTGCTGTGTGTTTTCTGGCTGCCTGTCCCTCTCGCATATGCAGGTCAATGGGCCCAGCCTGTGTGATGTTTGACTACTGTCTCTTTCATTTCCATCGGCGTAAAATCCTCCCTGCGAAAAATTCAATTTAGAGAAGCTATCAAGTAATATAGTCTTGACTGCATCAACCGGTCAAATCGTTTTACATGCTGCTGCCCTACTTCTCTTATTGCATTTGGTGAGCAAGTGCACAAATGAATAAATGGGTTTTATGCATTAGCCACAGAATTGCTTGTGAGGTGGACTGAGGAGTTACATGGGGTCTGACCATGTGAGAATTGTTTAGTGACATTAAAAGGAGGCTATAAATAGAATAAAATGTTTTTGTTTGTAAGTTGTGGATGAGGTTTGTCTCATTTGTGTGGGACAATAAATGGATAAAATTCATATAAGAATTCTGTCATTGTTTACTCATCATAAACCATACAGGTTTGGAATGACATGAGGGTGAATAATTGATGACCGAATTTTTATTTTCGGGTGGACTAACCCCTTAAAGGCATTGTAGAAAATGCAAAAACTGTTTTGTGGTATATCTGTAATGTGTCAATTTATAGTGATATAAAAAAATCCCAAGTGACGCACTATGCACTTAACCATGTAGTGTAGCAATTTTATAAGGTTTTGTCATTCATACTTAGAATCTGATAGCTCCTCTGCTACGTAACTAAAGCTGCGACAAATGCATCAATTGTCCAACATTGCACACTTAGGCTGCGTCCAAAGTGGCATACTCTCTTGAGTGATTACTTGGCAACTGCAAAAATACTGTGTTCAATTACATACTATACAGTGGGAAGTAATGCAGTTTTGGATGCAGCCTTCATTTCCATGGTTATTTGTTAAAAAGTGCACTTATTTTGCACTATTTATACTACAAAACGGCATAGAATAGTGTTTATATGCAAATTGGGATGCATCTTATGTGCCTAAAATTGTCCTAAAATATCACACATTTTTGATGTCCTCTGACTGGATTGAAGGTACAAAACAAAGTCTGTGAATAACAATTTCTACATTGTTTTCTGCTAAATCTGTCAGCTGAAATCTCCACACTGGCTTTTGGCAATGTTAACACATCCAGACTGCAAATTGAGAAAGATATATGCGCAAAAGCCTTATTGTGTATTCCCGCCATAAAGGGATAGTTCACCCAAAAATGAAAATAACCCCATGATTTACTCACCCTCAAGCCATCCTAGGTGTATATGACTTTCTTCTTTCAGACGAATACAATAAGAGTTATTTTAAAAATGTCATGGCTCTTCCAAGCTTTATAATGGCAGCGAATGGCTGCTGAGATTTTCAAGTCCAATAAAGTGCATCCATCCATCATAAAAAGTGCTCCACATGACTGAAGTGAATCGATGCATTTGTGTAAGAAAAATATCCATGTTTGAAACCTTATAAAACGTAATCTTTTGCTTCACTTGTAGCATAAGCTCCGGTAAGAATATCCAAGTCTCGCAAGAACCAAGTTTTGTTTACAGCAGTGGAAATCCAGTCTCCTCTTGGCTTATATCAAAATCCTCCAACATGTTTCTTTACAAATCCTCATTTTCATCAGTTGACCATATTGGTGGCACTGAACATAAACAATGTCACTGAATCGAACAAAACTCACATATTTTGCTGATTATTGCTGCTGAAAAGGATCAATTATTGCCATGTTTTGGCCTGTACTAATTGTTTGGAGTACTATAGACTGCCAAAAGTTATAACAAATCAAGGAGAAGAGTGCAAAATCTAAGGAACATAAGGACCAGGATTTCCAGGGCAAGAATCTTGACAACATTCATGTATGTTCTTATCATTTCCAGTCAGGTAGTTGAAATATAAGGCTAATATCTTAATTAATAGATCTACTGCTTATTCATATCTTTACCAGCTATTAACTTTTTAGTTTGTAAAAATGTTGTGCTTTTTGCTTCTCTATATGATTTAGCAGCTTCCACATGTTTTTTCCCATGTTTTAGACAGCATAAATTAGCAGAACAATGTATTCAGTAGTACGCTAACTGTGCAATCCATGCTGTTGTTTACATCCGAATATTGCCAATATGGAAGTGCATCCGGGTAGCTGACCAAACCGTGACGTAAGTGCAAACCCTCTATAGTTGTTGTTTTTGTAGTTAAACTGGCCTGTTTTAGTTGATGCTTTGACTTACTCTGGGACTATTTTTGTTTGTGGAGAAACAATATACAAACCGTTCATTTTGATTTCTGAAATATTTAATACTTTGCTTAATTTTATTTTTTTAAATTAAAAACAACAATACATTTACAGAATATTAGCATGACTGTTTTGTACTTCGAATTTGTGACTGGTGTTTTGTTTTGCTCTCTTCTCCACGCTTCTGCATTTGCCACTTCTCATCGGACCTAACAATACATCTGCGTTCTACGTCATCCGCTGGAACACCACTCTCCTATGAACACATGTACGACAGTTAGCAGAGACATTATTTTTTAAAACAAAAGTTTATAAAGTTTTAAATATGTATAATTTTCTTAAACAAATGCATTGATTCACCCGGAGGCATATGGAGCACTTTTTTATGATGGATAAACACACTTTTTGGACTTCAAAATCTCAACACCCATTCACTTCCATTATAAAGCTCGAAAGAGCCAGGACATTTTTATTATAACTCTGATTGTATTTGTCTGAAAGAAGGAAGTCACATACACCTAGGATTATCAATAGCCCAGCTAACAATTTTTGGTTCCCAACACATTCTAGGAACGTTAGTTTTTGGTTCTCAGAACATTCCCAGAACGTTCCCAAGAACGTTCCCTATTGGTTAGCCAGGAAAGTTTTCTTTATGTAAATAGAACGTTCCCGGAACGTTCCCGCAACTTTCCGGGAAGGTTCTTTTTAGGTTATAAAATAAAAACTAAAAATAACCTGCAGGGAATGTTCTCTGTAGGTTAAAAAAGATAAATACAAAAATAACTTGCAGGGAATGTTCTGGGAACGTTCTCTGTAGGTTATAAATTAAAACCTAAAAATAACCTACAGGGAACGTTCTGGGAAGGTTCTTTTTAGGTTATAAAATTAAACCAAAAAAACCCTGCAGGGAACGTTATGAGAACGTTCTTTAAAGGGACTGGGAAGTCCCTATCAACAACTATAGAGGGTTTAAACGTTCTGGGAAGGTTCTTTTTAGGTTATAAAATTAAAACCTAAAAATAACCTACAGGGAACGTTCTGGGAAGGTTCTTTTTAGGTTATAAAATTAAACCAAAAAAAACCTGCAGGGAACGTTATGAGAACGTTCTTTAAAGGGACTGGGAAGTCCCTATCAACAACTATAGAGGGTTTAAACGTTCTGGTAAGGTTCTTTTTAGGTTATAAAATTAAAACCTAAAAATAACCTACAGGGAACGTTCTGGGAAGGTTCTTTTTAGGTTATAAAATTAAACCAAAAAAAAAAAAAAAAAAAACCTGCAGGGAACGTTATGAGAACGTTTTTTAAAGGTTATTAAAAAGAGAACTTTCAGGGAATGTTCTCATTTTGTTCCCGAAAAAATAACCAAATGGGAACCTTAGGGGAACGTTCTGTGTTTGCTGGGAGGCTATTATTATTTTTGGGTGAACTATCCCTTTAACTTGACTAACTTTGTGTTTTACTGAAATGCAGCTGAAACTTATTTGAATAAATAAATAAATAACAATGTTGTTCTGTCTGCTAAGACCCCCCATTCTTTTATTTTGACTGGCTTTACGGGTTCAAGCCTTAATTAGGGGGGTCAGACCCCCAAACCCCCATAATTCGCACCCTGGGATAATAATTATCCAGTGATTTCCGCACATTACGTTTGTTTACTCAGCTCTGAAGAGGTGATAAATAAAGGCTTAATTGCAGCAGAAGGAATGCACGCTGGTAACTGTTCTCAGAGAAAGACACTTGAAGGGGGGCGACTCGGGCTCGCAGGGTAATGGCTGTCAAGCGGAATTTGCGCCCCCCGGTAGAGAAGCGACGCGCTGAATGGGGTTGCCCGCTACCTCCGTGAGCTGGGTACTTGATTCCGCTCTAAAATCTCCGCATGTTCCCGTCTTTTCTCCTCCTCCCTCGGTGCTTTAAATTGCAATCCTGCTCTCGCGCTCAATGGCGTGTTCACGGGGTGTTTTCGTCCCCTTTCATCTCGTTTATAAGGACCGTGAGATATTCTTGTCCCTCGTCTGTTGTCGGATTTGACAGCGGCTCCATTCACGGAGAAATTGGCCGTAATTAGTGCAATTATGCTGATTCGCACTTGTACTGCAAACGGAACAGAGCTCGGAGGAATAACCAAAACAAAGATCAATCAATCATGACGTGAATGAGAGCGACGCGTAACGCTCGCCACATAATGATGCCATCAAAAGTATGTCTGGTGACGAGCGGATGCGACTGTGAGAGGAATAATTATAACCACCTTAGATCTACAAGTCACAAGTTTATGGACACAATCTTATGGACTCCAAGTAAACTACCCAGGGTGTTTACTCAAGAGCAAGTTAGTAAACAAATGTACAGAAGAACACTTTTTTTTTGTAGGCAGTCATGCTGGTATTCTTTAAATATGTTGTTGTTTTTAATAAAAAAAGTTTAAGCAAAGTATTAAATATTTCAGAAATCAAAATAACCAGTTTGTATATTGTTTCTCCACAAACGAAAATAGTCCCAGAATAGGCATCAAGTGTTGCATGTCACTAAGCAATGCATGTACTAAAACAGGCCAGGATAACCAACAACTATAGAGGGTTTGCACTTACTTCACCCATATGTGCGGCCATTTTGGCAATATTCGGATGTAAACATCATCATGGATTGCACAGTTAGCGTACTACTGAATACATTGTTCTGCTTATTTATGCTGTCTAAAACACGGGAAAAACATGTGGAAGCTACTAAATCATATAGAGAAGGAATTAGTAGGCAGCAAAGAGCTCAAAATTTACACACTAAAGTTAATAGCTGGTAAAGATATGTATAAGCAGTAGGTTTTTCAAGGTTTTTATATGTTCATTAGCCGAAAAAAATAATCATAAAAAGTGATTCCAATGATATTGTCCATCCTATGTCATTTAGAAGCTTTCTACCACAGGATAAAAAATTAAGAAGTTAGTTGCGACTTTTTATTTCTGAGAAAAATGTCTTGCAATTTCAAGTTCACATCTCACAATTCTGATTTTTTTTCTTTAAATTATGAGTAAACATCTCACAAATCTTCTTTTTTTCCCCCCCAGAACTGAGTTTACATCTCACAATTCTGACTTTTTTCTTTAAATTATGATTAAACATCTCACAAATCTATTTTTCTAGAATTTAGTTTACATCTCATAACTCTGACATTTTTCTTTGAATTACGAGTGCATCTTGCAATTCTATTTTTTTCCAGAATAATGAGTTTATATCTCACAATTCTATTTTTTCTTTCAATTATGCGCTTACATCCCACAAATCTGACTTTTTTCTTTAAATTACGAGTACATCTCGTAATATTTATTTCCAGAATTATGACTTTTATCTGTCAATTATACGTTATTTACATCTTATTCTGACTTTTTTCATTAAATTATGAGTTTTCATCTCACAATACAATTTTTATTCAGAATTACCGGTTTACATCTCACAATACAGACTTTTTTCTTTGAAGTATATCTCACAGTTCTATTTTTTCCAGAATTATGAGATTACATCTCACAATTCTGACATTTTCTTTGAATTACGAGTACATCTTGCAGTTCTATTTTTTCCAGAATTATACATCTCACAATTCTAACTTTTTTCTTTGAATTACGAGTATATCTCGCAAATCTATTTTTTTTTCCAGAATTATGAGTTTACATTTCACAATTCTATTTTTTCCAGAATTATACATCTCACAAATCTGACTTTTTCTTTGAATTATGAGTTTACTCACAATTCTGACTTTTTTCTTTGAATTAAGAGTACATCTCGCAGTTCTATTTTTTTTCCAGAATTATGAGTTTACATCTCACAATTCTGACTTTTTCTTTGAATTATGATTTTACATCTTACAATTTTGACTTTTTTCTTTGAATTAAGAGAACATCTTGCAGTTCTATTTTTTTTTTCCAGAATTATGAACTTACATCAAACTATTTTTTTTTTTCCGTAGAATCAAGAACTTACATCTCACAATTCTATTTTTACTTTGAATTACGAGTCTGGCAGTTCTATTTTTTATTTATTCATTTATTTGACAGAATTATGAGTTTATTTCTCACAATTCTGACTTATTTTCTCGAAAGTCTTTGATCATGGGGATAAAACAAACGGTGAAACATCTAGACTGGCCACCAGACTGACTGACTATAAATATACAAATAACCCAAAAAAACAATACTTTGTAAATGTTATTCTTCAAGTTCACAGAAAGCTCTGGGAATCTCGTGGTTGTGATAAATGTGACAACGCAGCCGGATCTGTGCTGATGGAACGCGGTGTGTCTTTAAGACCCTGCGGAGCCCCGGTAACCCCACACGGCTCGTTGTCCGTACTCTCCCGACTCTCTCTGTAGTTATTTGAGGGAGGCGCTAGAGCCATATCTCCACTTTACAAAAAAAAGGCAGAAGTAACGGCACTGTCTTGAGAGAACAAATCAAGCCAAAGCTGTGCAAACAGACTCTTGCGTCTCTCTCTCCGTGGCGTCGGAGTGTGTGCGGCCGATGCGCTGCAGGCTGAAGCGTTCGGAGGCTCGTATCCAGTTTAAATCCTGCGCTCACCCTCTGCTGAGTATATGTGGAGCTCAAGCGACACTTCTATGAGAATCCCCACTCTACGGCGAGACGAAGTTTGGTTGTTTTCCTAAACCGGGGGTGCTGGGGAGAGTCGAGGCGAGAGAGAGAGGGCGAAAGATGGTTTTGAACAGCCTCCCGTGCGTCCTGGTTTCGCTGTGCTTGGTTTTTTTCTCGCCTTCTCCGTGCAAAGCTCGGATTTACACCAACCACTGGGCTGTTCGGATAGCCGGCGGACCTGAGCAAGCGGACCATATCGCCAATAAATATGGGTATAGAAACCTGGGCCAGGTACGTGAGTCCTGCACAAACATGTTTTCAAGCGTTTCACGTGTGTTATTCCATCGGATTTGCCGTCCACTGCTCTTTCCACTCAGTTCAACGGTGTTATCACTTTGATTGAAGTTCAAACGTCAAGGCTGGAAGCTCACATAAGTTTCACAGAGTTGTGTTATGATAGTTCAGACTGCTAAATTCACGTTTTTAAGACTTCAGTCTGAATTAATCTTTCTGAAGACTCATTTTTAGCTCAAAAATATACAGTTCTCAGAGTAAAAGCCAGTGAACAAACAGCTCTCTGCTGACTCCCAACAACAACAGGTGTTTTTGAAACTTTACTGCGTGGATATATCTGCTATTTTCTGTTAGTTATGAATGTTAGTAAATATTTGTGTATTACAAAATAAGTTAGAAACTGAAGTCATGCATTGCAAGTAGCCTTAGGAGAATTCATGACATGTAACATTTACTGTAACATGCTGAAAATGTTATGTTAAAAGCCTTAGTATTCTAAGAAGACTTAGAATACTAAATATTACAATTACATGTAATGCAGATGTTTGCATTTAAGTCAAGTTTTGTAGAACTAACTAACACTGCCTTGGTCTCAGTTTCATCTTCCTTCTGGGAGCCAGAAACAGTCTTCATAATATTTCAGTTTAATCATATGTTTTGCTATCCAGTGCATTTAAATAAATAACAGGTTAATGTAAGTTTATGCTGAAGCCTTAAATTTTGCTGTGTGCTTCAGCAAGCCTATATGTCAAATCTAAGATCTGCCATGTGGTTAGAGATTTCACTGTGACCGTTTTCGGTCTCTGATTTCACAATTGCTATCTTATCACTCATCTGTGCTTATTGAGCCAGCGAAGAGGTCCTTCCTCAACCGCAACCTTGTCACATCCAGAGTAACTCCTGTACTTTGTAACTCATCAGACGTGTGTCCTTCTGTGGGAATCTGCTGTAGGATCCAGGAATGTGAGATTGCCTTAGGAGCCAGTTGTAGAGATTGTGAACAAGAAGTAGTTTCCTATGTCAAGTTAATTTCAAAGCACCATGAGGCCATTTGATTGACTGTAAACTGGCGACGCTTATCATTGACTTGAAGCGTCATTGTTTTTTATGGCAGACTTATGTCTCCCAGAGGAGTACAGTAGTCTGTAGAGAATGTGTCATGGCTGCCTGGTGTTATTGCACTTGTCAAATGAATCTGTTCAGTGGAAAGTGATACAGCCTCTTGAGTAACCACTCTTCCAGTCAATGACATGCTAAATTATTGATAATGCATGCCGGTTTCAACGTGCTTGTGGTGAACGTTGCTTTAGCTCTTTCCTATGTATTCATACCAATATTATTACACATTAGACGTCCCTGCCCTAATATGCTTTTTATAGTTACACAATATGACAACATGTTTAGGCTCTTGTTTTGCAACCTGTTATTTTGTGATGTGCTTCTATATTTCTGATATTGCAATGCAGTAAATGACAGTTCTGTGTGTCATTTCCGTAGATTGGCGATCTGACGGACTACTACCATTTCTTCCACAGCCGGACGATAAAAAGGTCGACGCTTTTCAGCAGAGGCACACACAGCTTCATCTCCATGGAGCCAAAGGTCAGGCTGTCACTATGACAACCCCACACCTGTGTGTTCTATGGTCTATATGGACTCCTGATCTTGCTCATCGATGACTAGAACTCGCAGTCTATTCAAAACAACTGTTGCGCAATGCAAAGCAAGTAAACTGTTCTGTTCGTGAACAATGCTTTGTGTATTCGTCAATCATTTTGAAAAGGAGGGTTAACATAGTGCAAACCTCACAGTGTTGTTCAATATGTCATTTTTTACTCGCAGTGTTGTTCAAGACATGTTTGATTGTCTTTCTTCTGTGGAACACAAAAGGAGATGTTTAGGAGAATGTTCATGCTGCTCGTTTCCATACAACTAAATTACATACTAATGACAAACAGCACTTTTTTTTTCACGGTAGCTTTCAAATCTCATTCACATTTGTATATATAGAAATCTGGTGTCTCAAGATGTGATATCTTTATCACACGCCAAAAACGACTGGCGTCTCATAACCGTTTCCAGTCATTATTTGGTGGAAGAGAGAAAATCATACAGGTTTGAAAAGGCATGAGGGTTAATAAATAATGATATAATGTTAATTTCTGAGTGAAATAATCTTTTAAAAAGTGTAAACTAATTAATGGACTTTTTTAGCTGTAGAATTTAGATCAAATGTGTGCGTGAGCTACATGAATGAAGCCTGTCTAAACATGTATATTTAACCCCAATATTAAAAAGGAAAATTTAAGGTATGATTTTGCATGAGGAAAGTTGGCGCTATATATTATTACACATTTTTGCATTGTGACAGTACCTTCTTTATTATTAAGCATATTTTCCTCCGTAATTCTCATTACCAAAAATTCATTGGGATCGTTCTCATTATTGTATAAGACTTTCCTTCATCTTCGAAACACAAATTAAGATATTTTTGATGAAATCGGCGCTTTCTGAACCTGAAAATCTTCATCTGAGGGTGCAAAAAATCGAAAAAATTAGATAATACCTTTAAAGTTGTCCAAATGAAGTTCTTAGCAATGCATATTACTTATCAGAAATTAAGTTTTGATATATTTATGCTAGGAAATTTACTAAATATCTCCATGGAACATGATCTTTGCTTAATATCCTAATGATTTTTGGCATAAAAGCAAAATCTGTAATTTTGACCCATACAATGTATTTTTGGCTATTGCTACAAATATACCCTGTGCTACTTACGACTGGTTTTGTGGTCCAGGGTCGCATTTAATCAGACGAATGTTAAAGAAAACAAATGTCATGAAAAGATGTTGGTGTTTGTCAGATCCTAAAGGATCTCTTCTCGTTCTTTCTCAGGTGGAGTGGGTACAACAGCAAGTGGTGAAGAGGAGAACAAAGCGAGATTATAAACCCTCGTATCCTGGTCCTGTACAGTCCAGTATGGCCCAGTCCAGCTCCATTTACTTCAATGATGCTAAATGGAGCAGTATGTGGTACATAGTGAGTATTCGTAATTAACATGCTTTACATCATTATTTTGAGTTGCTCATATTAGCTGTGTTTCCATAGCTCTGTTTTTATGTGCATTTTGAAGCATCGCATCAGAAACGAGTGATGGAAACACCAAAATTAAAAACAAAATTGGGTTTTTGAATGGTGCGAAAAAGGGTTAAGGAAGAAGTTCACATCCAGAGCAGAAATTTACAGATATTTTACTCACCCCCTTGTCATCCAAGATGTTCATGCCTTTCTTTATTCAGTTGTAAAGAAATTATGTTTCTTGAGGAAAACATTTCAGGATTTCTCTCCATATAGGTGACTTCTATGGTGCCCCCGAGTTTGAACATCCAAAATGCAGTTTAAATGCAGCTTCAAAGCGCTCTAAACGATCTCAGCCAAGAAATAAGGGTCTTATCTAGCAAAACAATCAGTTATTTACTAAAAAAAAACACTGGGTTGGTACTTCTGCAGCAATGTAGGATGCAGAGCTAGACAAGATGAGCATTTGAGGTTAAGTATATAAATTGAAAATTATTTGAGAAAATAACCGTTTCGCTAGATGAGACCCTTCTTCCTTGACTGGGATTGTTTAGGGTCCTTCGAAGTTGCATTTAAACTGCACTTTGGAAGTTCAAACTTTGGGGCAACATAGAAATCCATTATATGGAGAGAAATCCTGAAATGTTTTCCTCAAAAAACATAATTTCTTTATGACTGAAGAAAGAAAGACATGAACATCTTGGATGAAACAGGGGTGAGTAAATTATCTGTAAATTTTTGTTCTGGAAGTGAACTACTCCTTTAATGCGAATAATGGGAGATGCAACCGCATTTTGCGAATAAATTCCTCTACGCTATGGGACAGGAAATGTTGAACATCTGAAATGTTATGGTCATTCTAAAATGTCTGCGCAAAGTCTGTCAGCAAAGTATTTCTCTATAATTGCCTCATACAAGACTGTGTTCCCAAACAGCTGGCATCCACCTCTGAAAGTAATTTATTATATATGAAAATTACTATATTCAGTGGTTTGTCCTACTTTTCTTAGTGCTATTTAGTGTCAGTTTATCAGGAAGTGATGATTTTGTTCTATGGATGGAAACAGTGCGTATTCATCATCATCATTATACATCATGTGCTACTCTACTCCAAAAAAAGTATGGGACATTATAGAGTTCAAGTCTTATTCCTTAGCCAAGGTCCAACAGTGAATGAATCGTCAAGAACATAGTATTCTGAGGGGGAAAATGATGTTTATGTATGTCAAATGTATTTATTTTCTGCTGATGTTAGAAAAAGCACACAGACAAGGGAAAATGATTCTGTTCAATTTATTTGTAAAGCATTTTTCACAATATGTATTATTCCTTACGCTGTGTGATCAGTAGAACGGTAATAGCAACAAGGTTGAAACTTTGAGATAAAGTCTATTATATTATGATGTATCTATCCAATATTATAGACTGTCTTCAAATCCAGACGGATGAAATCAAGTCACGTCCCATGTTATTTGCAGCTGAATATACTGTTTAAGTCAGCAATCTGGGCCGTTATTGAATTGAAATGTGTTGCGAATGCTTTCATTAAAGACATTGTATCATGTTGTGTTGGGTAAATGCAAAACCAAGCCAATCTGCTTTTCAAGATGCCTTTTCACTAAAAGGCAATGGCAGGTAGTCGAACTTTGGTGTTTTTAACTAAAACCAATTTGTCAGTTTGAATCTCGCTCCAAGCGGACGATGCCTGTCACACCAGATTAGCCGAGTTTCTACATGCGAAAACCACCCAGAGAGATGCGTTGAACTTTTGTAGGCTCTAACATAATGACATTTTCTGTGAGGTAATTGTACAAACAGGCTCTTGTTTTCGTAGCTGTCATGTTCCTCGGCTCACGAGAGGCTATGGTGTGGTACATCAGCACGTAGGGAATGTGAAGACATCCTTGCACTTTTTTTTTTTTTTATGTGGTAAACAGCCATTTAGATTTGCCAGGGTGTATGAAAGGTTGCACTTTGGCTGCGGCTGAAACCTTGAGTCATCGCGCACACAGCAATTGTTGTCATCACTTTCTGTCTACGGCCGTATTTATAGCTTCGCCCGAAACGGCGAGAGTGAACTAAGCGCTTGTTCTCTAATGGGTTGTTACAGCTCTGTCAATGGTTAATATGGCTCAGATAACATTAATACTTTGACCTGAATGCATCCATTTGGCTCAGGTTTCGCTTGTTGACCTGCGAGTTGTACTTTGGGAGCAAATAAACTTGACTTTCCAGGATGGGGTCTAATTCCAACTCTAGGCCCAATGAAACTGTACGTTTGGTTCCTTGTGACGCATGTAATAACAGTGTTTAGGATGCAGTAATTTACTAAGATGTGTTTTAAAAATAATGTTAGCTTGTTACCACGTGCTTGGGATTTTAGAGCACCAAAAATAGGCAGATTTGACTCTGACTGTGGTCTTGTGTTTGGGATGCATGTTGCAGACACATTGAGCTGTGGTTATCGTGGGAGATGTGGGTTTGAATCCACCCTACCCTGCATCTTGGTCATTTTTTTAATATAATAATAACTAGAAGATGCTTCTATGTACATTTCCATTGAAAGCTTTGGGGGTCTGGAAGATTTTTTTTAAGGGCTTTAATATAAGTAAAATAATGTTCACGAAAGCTGCATTTATTTGCGCAAATATACAGTGCCCTCCACAAATATTGGCACCCTTGGTAAATATGAGCAAATTCAGCTATGAATCTGAATCTCATTATGAAATAATAGCTCTAGTTCACGTTGGCTACAATTATTGGCACCTAATTATTGCAAAATCCTTTTCCCAAGTTAACAGCTCTGAATTTTCTCCTATAATCCCTGGTGAGTTTGGAGAACACCTAACGAGATCAGACCATTCCCTCATACAGAGTCTCTCCAGATCCTTTAGATTCCCAGCTTCATGTTGGTGCTTCTCCTCTTCAGTTCACCCACTCATTTTCTAAAGGGTTCAGGTCGGGGAACTGGGATGGCCATGGCAGAAGCTTCATTTTGTCCTCAGTGACACATTTTTGTGTTTGTCTTGGATCATTGTCCTGATGGAATATCTAAACACGACCCATTATACAATTTGTATACAATTTAGATTTTTTTTTATCTTAGTATTTGAAAGAATCCGTGATGCCATGTATCTAAACAAGATGTCCAGGATCTCTGGCAGAAAAACAGGCCCAGAACATTAAATATCCAGCAGTTGTTTTTTTTTTTAAATGTGAGCATGTTTATCCGTTTGCACCAAACCCATCTTGAGTGTTTGCTGCCCAAAATGTATTTTTTGTTTGTTTGTTTCATCTGACCATAGAATCCAGTCCTGTTTGAAGTTCTAGTTGTATCTGACAACTAAATATGCTAGAGTTTGTTTTTGGATGAGTGAGCAGGATTTCTCTTGAAACCCTCCAAAACAACATGTGGTGATGTAGGGGCTGAATTTTTAGGTTTTCTGGCCCCAAGACTTAACTAATATCTGCGATTCTCCAGCTGTAATCCTTGGAGAGTATTTGGCCACTCAAAGTCTCCTCCTCACCATCTATTATGATGATATAGACACACGTCCTCTTCTAGGCTACTTTCTATTTTGTGAAGCTCAGCAATCTTGTTTTGCACATCAGAACTATGATCTTTGGTTTTACTCCTTGTGATGGACAATTAAGGGAATTTGGCTTTTGTGCTCCTCATATTTAAAATCCTGTGCAACAGAAAGTCATGGCTGGACAATTTCTAGGGGTGCCAATAATTGTGACCAACATGAAAAAGAGAAAACATTTATTTCATAATGAGACCCCCCCCCCCCCCAATTTTCATTGTTTTACTTCAATGAAAGGTTAGAATTTTGTGAAATTTTTAAATGAAAGATCAAAAGGATACATGATGCAGATTTATTTCCACAGCTGCCTTTGCTCATATTTACCAAGGGTGACAATATTTGTGGAGGGCACTGTAAAATGTAATTTATTCCTGTGATGTAAAGCTGAATTTTCAGCATCGTTACTGTAGTCTTCAGTGTCACATGATCCTTCAGAAATCATTGTAATGAGCTGATTTGCTGCTCAAAAATATTTCTTATCAATATTTAAAACCGCCTTTTTTTAGGATCATTTGATGAATATAAAGTTCAAAAGAACAGCATTTATTATTTGAAGTTTAAATATTTTGTTAAATTATAAATGTCACTTTCGAACTATTTAATGCATCCTTGCTGAATGAAAGTATGCATCTACAGTAGCAACAAAAAATCTTTTGAACAGTAGTGTGAGCATTACGTTACTCTTCAACTAATTATATTTTCACCCCTTCTTTTATCTTTGTCTTTGCAGCACTGTAATGATAACATCCATAACTGTCAGTCTGACATGAATGTCGTTGGCGCGTGGAAGAGAGGCTATACGGGGAAGGATGTGGTGGTTACCATTCTGGATGACGGCATCGAGAGGAACCACCCAGATCTCATTCAGAACTATGTAAGTGTATCTCTGTGAGCATGACTGTTTTTTTTTTTTTTAGAATGTAATTCTTGCATACTGCATGTTCTGCATTGTATACTTTATTAGTGGTTACATTTTTAGTCAAATTTTGTGTAAAGATCTATGCATTCTGTCATTCCAGGTATTCCTTGCAAACTTTGTATATGTACTGCAGAAATAGTAAGAGCAGAATATCAGTATGCATTTCTAACATACTTGCTCTGTTCCAAAACCTAGTGAGCTGACTGGATGACTGTTGAGAATTAAGAAAGCTGCCTCCTAAGAGGCTCTTTACAAAAATGTGTTTTCATAGTCCTCTGCGCTGATTTTCCTTTCCTTTACATTTATTACACTATACTTAATGGATAAAGGATTTTTTGATATTGGAATTAGGAATCGCTTAAAATTGGAATTGATAAGCAGAATCAGAACTAAAATCAGACTTGATAAAATTCAAACGATACACAACCTGTTCTGTTTATTAACCGCTAGGGCGCCAAAAGTTACGGACTGCAGCTTTAACTTCTCCTCAAATTTTAGAAAACTAGCACTGCTGCTTTGTTTTGTATGACAGCGTTTTAGTGCCATGTCAAAAAAATCTAGAATTACAAGATTAAAGTCCTAATATTTCAAGAAATAAAGTTTAAATATTACGTTAATGAAATAATATGTGAATGATTTGGAGTCCACTTCAACCTTTAGAATATTTTAGTTTTTTTTTTTTTGTTGAAAGATTGGACGCCACATTTTTGTGGAGTAGGTGGTGGGATTTTCACAAAGAAAATAGCATAATTTAATGAAACGCATGGCTGGAAAACTTCTCCTGGTGCTCTCAATCCGGGCCATTTTTGCATGCACAGGCTATACTCTCAAAATATTATTATTTTTTTTCATAAATTCGACTTTATAGTTGTAATATTTTGAGAATAATCTCGTAATTTTAGATTTTTTATTTTTTGTAAACGCCGTCATAGTTTTGCTATTGGGGAAAATGGGAATGTAAAAATGACATTTGCTGTAGTTTCCATTCACCACTAAAAAAGGTTTACCCAATTATGAAGACTTGCACTACTGAGATCCCTAGAAATAAGGAGGTCGTCCATGGAGTTAACATTAGCATGATGCTAAGCTAATGTCACAATACACTCTTAAAAATAAAGGTGCTTTAAAGTGTTCTTCAAGCGATGCCATAGAAGAACCATTTTTGGTTCCACAAAGAACCATCCAGTCAAAGGTTCTTTAAAAAAACATCTCTTTCTTACCTTTTTTATAATCTGAAGAACCTTATTTCGCACAAAGAACCTTTTGTGAAACAGAAAGGTTCTTCAGATGTTAAAGGTTCTTTATGGAACCATTTAGACAGAAAAAGTTCTTCTATAGCATCGTGAAGCATCTTTACTTTTAAGAGTGTACAATAAAGCATTAAACACATATTGCATACTACAATATGGTGTAAAACAAGCCGTTTTGATTGCATTGAGCAATTTTTATTGATGTGTTCTAGAACTGAACAGAACATCTCTCTCGTCTCACCTGAAATCTTGAATTTTTCTCCATTGAGCTTGTTGCAGTGCATTCTGCGATATATGCGATACTGCCTTAGAGTTTGGCTAAAACAAGTTATCGGTATGATCAAAGCCGCGTTAAGGCATGCCTCCAAGGTTAGCAAAAAAAGAGCGTAACGCTCCGGTACACAGGGAAGGAGATCAGAGGCTGAATTTTTTTTTTTTTTGAATGAATAAATGAATGAATGTCTATAGAGGAGATGATTCACTACACTGAATAAACTGTTTTTGTTGGAAAACTGATTTTTATTTAATGAATAAACAGCATATCAGCTAACTGACATTAAACATTCATTTTGGTTTCATCTATTTTTCGAGTTTACACATGTTTTATAAGAGAAGTCACAGACAATTTAGCAGCAAGTAGGATTTAGTTTACACACTTGTCATTCATTTTAATGGTATCCACAAACTGACTGACAGCAATGAACTCTGACAGAAATTCAATGACGCTTAAGCTGTAATATGATGATATGTGATCCTGGACCACAAAACCAGTCATAAGTGTCTTTTTTTTTTTTTTAAACATCATTTACACATCATCTGAAAGTTGAATAAATAAGCTTTCCATTGATGTTTGGTTTGTTAGGATAGGAAAATATTTGCTCAAGATACAACTATTTGGAAATCTGGAATCTGAGGGTGCAAAAAAATCTAAATATTGAGAAAATCACCTTTAAAGTTGTTTAAATGAAGTTCTTAGTGATGCATATTACTAAACAGAAATTCAGTTTTGATATATTTACGGTAGGAAATTTACAAAAACATCTTCACGAAACATGATCTTAATATTCAAATGATTTTTGGCATAAAAGAAAAATCTATAATTTTGACCCAAATAATGTATTTTTGGCTATTGCTACAAATATACCCACGCTACTTAAGACTGGTTTTGTGGTCCAGGGTCACACAAGTGCTTTCTCCAGTGGTGCATTCACAAACATTGGTGTCTTCCAGTAATAAGACTAATTTTGGTATATATAGGATGGCTACTTTTTATAATATATGAGCACACCCATGATGCCTTGATGACCTAAAACTAGGTCTTGGATCAGAGCAATTGAACAAAGCACACAGGCAGAGACTGTTTGTATATTGGCTGATGTTTTTGTGTTTATATAAGCTTTGTCCTGAAACTACATTTCCCCTTTACTCCAATTCCTCATGTTCACATCTACAAGTCCAAAAGTGTTGTTCACTTTCAGGGATAGTTGTTTAAAAATGAAAATTACCCCATGATTTAGGCTATTCACCCACAAGCCATTCTAGGTGTATATGACTTTCTTCTTTCAGATGAATACAATCAGAGTTATATTAAAAAAAATATCCTTGCTCTTCCAAGCTTTATAATAGCAGTGAATGGGCATTGAGATTTTGAAGTTCAATAAAGTGCATCCATCTATCATAAAAATTGCTCCGCAGGGCTCCGGGGGGTTATTAAAGGCCTTCTGAAGCAAATCAATGTGTTTGTGAAAGAAAAATATCCGTATTTAAAACTTTTACAGCAAACGAAAACCATTCTCCTCTTGGCTTATATCGAAATCCTGCAACATTTTTCTTTACAAATCCTCGTTTCGTACTTCTAATTCATGACTGGTGTTTTGTTTTGCTCTTTTCTCTGTGCTTCCACCGCATTTGTCTGTGTCATTAGCTGGAATAGCACTCTCCCGTAATCGCAGTTAGTGAAAGCAAGAGATAATGGTTCATAAAGTTTTAAAGGGGTCATTGGATGCCAATTTTCCAAAAGTTCATATGATTCTTTAGGGTCTTAATGAAAAGTCTATAATATACTTTGGTTAAAAACTTCCAATAGTACTGTAAAAAAAACACCCTTTTACCTTGTCAAAACCAGCTCTGCAAAAAATCAACTCATTTTATTGCATGATCCTTTAAATGCAAATGAGCTCTGCTCGCCCCACCCCTCTCTGCCTGGGATGATGAGCCGTAATGTTTACTTCAGCCGCATTTAGCTGCGTTTAGCGGCAAAACTTGCCAACAAGCACATTATTAAGAAAGGCCATTTGCAAAGATGCATAAAAAAACCTTATACTCACTTCTGCTGTGGGTGAAGCTGCATCAGGAACGATTCGCACGAACATAAACGCATATGTAGATCGGGATCGGCACTTTCCTTTTAAAAATGAAAGTAACGTTATCCTCTGCATCTTCAGCGGCTCAGATGTCGGGAGTAAATGACGACTGCTATGTTCATTATTACATCCAACAACAGAACACCTCAATCGCTCAAGTTGGACTGTTTCAGCTCGGTGAGGGCGGGTCCAAAGTAAGGTGCTCATGTCAATCAACTATCGTGGGAGCGGCCTGTGTTGAGAATGACCTGATTTTAAAAATGGGGTTATTACTTTTGAAGATTAAAAAAAATCCCACTGGGTGGATTTTTATCATTGTAGGGTGGTTGTGTACACAAACTGCCAACACGCATTAATGCTCAAACAACATGTAAAAGTGAGTTTTGCATCTGATGACCCCTTTAAATATGATTTTTTTTTTTTACACAAAAGCATTGATTTACTTCAGAAGGACTTTATTCCTCAGAGCCGTGTGGAATTCTTTTCATGATGGATAGATGCTTTTTATTGGGCTTCAAAATCTCAACAGCCATTCACTGCCATTATAAAGCTTGAATTTTTTTTTAATGTAACTTCAATTGTATTTGTCTGAAAGACGAAACTAAAGTCATATACACCTACGATAGCTTGACGGTCAGTTAATCATGGAGTAATTTTCGTTTTTGGGTGAACTTTAAGTGTCCTAACTGGCACATTCACATAATGGACGGACAAAATCCACATGTGACCGTGTTCTCATGCGTCTTATTCTTCCTTTGATCTGTTTGCAGGATAACGAGGCCAGTTATGATGTGAACGGTAATGACATGGATCCCATGCCTCGATATGATGCCAGTAATGAGAACAAGTAAGAGTGAAGTTTATTACGCACGCACACGCTCAATTCTTCGAGCATATCAGGTCATTAAAACCCTGGAAAGGCTTTGTTTATACAGTCCTCTCCGTGGTGTGTGTGAATGTGGGTATTTGGCTTCTGATCTGTGCGCTAGTAAGAGCGTTTGGCATGTTTGTTTGGTGAATGTGGGTTTTTGGAGTTTGCTTTCTGTGCGTTTGAGGATTTTCTTAGGTGTGTGAGTAAATACGACGCTTGGCTCGCAATCGGCGTGTGTAGAAGTAAATGTATTTGGCATGTTTATTTGGCGAAAAGGGATTTTTGGAATTAGCTTTCTGTGAGAGATTATGTGTGTGTCTGGAAGTGTTGGCACGAGATCAGTATGTATTTGGAAGCGTTTGGTGAATGTTGATATTTGATTTGTTGTGTGTGTATATATGGGTGTGTTTGGTGAGTGGGTGGAGGCCCCCATGTGTTTTTGTGGCTGCCACTCTGCCAGTGTGTGTGAGCCTGTGCCAGATGGCTCTGCAGCTTTTTTGGACCGTTCAGACTGAAAGCTTGGCCCGGACTCTGATCCTCTGTGCCATTGTAGTTTCTTCTTGGAGCTCCAGTGCAATGCAATTCTGCAACTGATGAGCGAAAACTGAACCTCATCTGCTGTCATTATGGAGTAGTGCAACCCAAAATGACCTAAAATGACCCAATCATTTACTCACGCTCATGCCATTCCAGATGTTTATGATTTTCTTTCTTTCGTAGAACACAAGAGGCAAAATTTCCAAGAATGTTCACAAAGCTCTGTACTGCAACAGATAGCTTTCAACATTTGAACAAAGACAAAAAAGTAATATTTAATAGTATTATAGTTTCTATGAATATTTTGTATTGCCATTTATTTTTTTCCATTTACATTTTAGTTACATTTTTAGTAGCTAATTTTGTCAATTTTCTTTAATCATTTTTTTAATGTTGCTAATAAGGTTTGATTTATTTTTATTTTATTTTTTAATCTAATTTATATATATTATATTATATTATATTATATTATATTTTGTTGTTTCCCTCTAGTTGCAGAGGCACCATTTCTCATTTTATTTAGTTTTAAATGTTTCATCTAATATTTAATTTAATTATTTCAGCTATTAAATCCAGCCTTTCGTTTTTTTTAAAATATTTTTCATGTTACATAATTGCAATTTTTATTGAACATTTTTTAAAACATTGCTATTACGGTTTAATTTTTTAAAAGCTGTAATAGCTTTGGTTATTTTCAGTTAGTTTTAGCTTCAGCTTATTTTAAGCTAGATGTAGAGGCAACATTTCTCATTTTTGCTCATTTTATGTTTCATCTAATAATTTAATTTATTACAATTTAATTTAATACAATTTAATTTAATTTAATACAATTTAAATTTAATTTAATTTAATTTAATACAATTTAAATTTAATTTAATTTCAGCTGTTAAATTCAGCCTTTCATCTTTTGGTAATTTTAGTTTTAAGTAATTGCAATTTTTATTGAGTTTTGTTTTTAAATATTCCTATTTTTGTAGCTATAGTTACGTTTTAGTTGTTTTCAGTTAGTTTTAGCTTCAGCTGTTTTAAGGCAGTTGCAGAGGCAACATTTCTCATTTTTGTTCATTTTATATGTTTCAGCTAATAAATTTAATTTAAGCTTTTAAATTCAGCCTTTCATTTTTTAGTTTTGAGTAATTGTCATTTTTATTGAGTTTTATTTTTAAATATTGCTATTGCTAATATTAATTTTTATTAATTTGTCTTGTAGGTTTAGTTTAGTTTCAGTTAGTCTTAGCTTCGACTTATTTAGGCTAGTTGCAGAGGCAACATTTCTCATTTTTGTTCATTTTATGTTTCAGCAAATCAGTTAATTTAACTTAATTTTAATTTAATTTTTTAGCTTTTTTTACTTTTAAGTAATCACTATTTTTATGGAGTTATGTTTATAAATACAGTTTAATTTTATTGTAGGTTTAATTAAATTTCAGGTATTTCCAGTTTTAGCTTCAATTTCAACAGTTCAGTTTTAGCTTAAACGTATTTAAGCTAGTTGCAGAGGCAACATTTCTCATTTCTGTTAATTTTATATGTTTCATCTAATAATTAAATTTTAATTTTAGCTTTTAAATTCAGCCTTTAATTTTTAATCATTTTAGTTAACAATATTACCCCTGGTTTTGTGTAAATAAAATGTTACTTTTTTAGGACCATTTCTATGACAAAAAGGCACATTTGCCATCCACCAATTCTCATTACCATAATATAAAGAAATCACTTTTTTTTATTAAATGGTAATGTTTATCCCCTATTTTCCATTGTCTATAAGATTCCCCCCTATATTATTACTTCAGAAAAGTGATAGCACACCTCTCCTCAATCTGCACGATTTGAGGTGTGATTCATGTCCATAGCTTAAATAGAGCGGGATGGGTTATGTGCTGAAATGTAATACTTATCCCTAATAATGAGCAATAGTATTAGTGATTTTTGCCTTGCCTGTATCAGACGCCTCTAAATGCTCCACAAACCCCCTTTTAGTGAGTGCACGTACGCATGAGTCTTTTGCTGTCGTGAGCACTATTCCCCCTCTTAATTTACACTTTCAGGAGCCCCATTAGAAGTATTTCCGTGGCCCAAGGAAAAGAGGAGTGTTTGATGCTGTCACTGTTTTCAGGAGGAAGTGTGCGGTGGAGACTGAGAGGGAGGTTTAGGTTAGCGTGTGTAGACACGCTCTATAGAATACCATCCACCTCCTGTCCTGGCTGCTTCTGTCTCTGTGAGGCTTGAGTGCAGAAAGTTCAAAAGTTCTCACCTCATAAAAGTAGTATGGACAACTATGTGGCAGTTAACACCTTTAAATTGGGCATATCCTACTTTATTTTTTTTTGTAGCATTTAATTTCCTGCTCTTTATTTTTGATAGAGTTCAGGTCAGAGAACTGGGAGGGCCTATGCAGAACCTATTTTTTTTAATCTGTTGCTGTTTGCTAGATGTTTAGCACCTCCAGCGGGATACAAGATACAGCAATATATTTAATTGCACACATGGGGTACTTTTTTTTTTTATCTCTGTGCATCCCTTTCAACCCATCTCATGTGTGCCAAAATGCAATTTTTTTAGTTTCATCTGACCAAGAACCCAGTTCTGTTTTTTTTTTTTTTTTTTTTAAACCCCCCTGAACAGCTTGTTGTGATGTAGGTGCCGTTTGATAATTTTCTGAGGCTTTCTGACTTCAAGACTTGATTAATTTCTGCAATTTTCCAGCTGTGATCCTTGGCGAGTCTTTAGCCAATCAAACTCTCCTCCTCTTCTGGCATTAGAACATCTTAAAAGGATTGTTCACTCAAAAAAGAAAATTACCCTTTAATTTACTCACCCTCAAGCCATTCTAGGTGTATATCAGTGTTAGGTGTATATTTTGACAGCAATTTCTTTTGGCTTAGTCTTAGTCATTATCTTTTGACTAAAATGCATATTTTAGTCATTTGAATAGTTTTAGTTTTAGTTTTAGTCTAGTTGAGAGTCTTTCTATTGCTGCTTGATTAACATCAATGCCACAGACAATAGCAGCTAAATTAGGCTGCTGTCCCTTTAAAACTGACTGCACAGATGCAATGTACTGATACATGTCCAATAGTCTCCCAACTGTTTACTTTTACTCACGATGTGTATACATGAATACTTGTCAAAACTGACAATTCAACATCATTTTGTGTGTATTTCTCCATTCGTGAGACGCGAAAGAGTACTTGTGCTCAGTGTGAAAGGTGCTCCTTCAGTGTCTGCGCTCAGAAAACAGTTCTCTTTTGTGTCATCAAATTTATCCATATGTCTGCTCTTCTTTTACTCTCAGATATAATTTTTTTTTACCGCTTTATGAGAGGCCCGAATTGTCCCTCCCTAATATTTTTGTCTAATTTTTATTAGTTGACAAATGGATTTTCGTCATAGTTTTTGTCATTCAAAATGAGTTTTTGTTTTATTATCGTCTGTGAAAAAAAAAAAAATTGACAAATGATTTGTCAGCGGAATTAACACTGCTGTATGTGACTTTCTTCTTTCAGATGAAAACAGTCAGAGTTGCATTTAAAAAGTCCTGACTCTTCCAAGCTTTTTATTTCCAGTATATGGCTGTTGAGATTTTGAAATCCAATAAAGTGCATCCATCCATCATAAAAAGTGCTCCACATGGCTCCAGGGGTAAATAAAGGCATTCTGAAGTGAATCGATTTGTTTGTGTAAGAAAAATATCCATATTTAAAACTTTATAAACCGTAATCTCTGGCTTTCGCTAACTGTTGTACACACACACGAGAGAGTGGCATTCTAGCGAATTTCACTTCAGAAGGCCTTTATTAACCCCCTGGAGCCATGTGGAGCACTTTTCATGATGGATGGATGCACTTTATTGGACTTCAAAATCTCAACACCCATTCACTACCATTGCAAAGCTTGGAAGAGCCAGGACATTTTTAAATATAACTCTGATTGTATTATTCTGAAATAAGAAAGTCATATACATCTAGGATGGCTTTAGGGTAGGGCTGGGCGATATGGCTGAAAACTATATCACGATATCAGTGTTTCATATCGGTCGATATCGATAATTATTGATATTTTTATGACCCATTTAAAATAAGGACCAGGAGAAAAATATATTACACTCAAGCATTTTTATTTTAAACTTAACCTGCCTCTGATCATAATCCCCTCAGTTATTAAGACAGAAATGTCAACAACCATGGAAAACTCAAATAATTAAAATGTAAACATAAGTCTAAAGTCACAATATACACTTAATTATCTCTTAATCCTCAATTCAAACCCCATTCATTGTCGATGAAGTGAATGGTCAAGCTAATGTATGGCCCAGAAGTACGGCTTGACCACAGGTCAGAGGTTGTTGCAAAGTACTGCTGATTATATTTTTTTCTGCACAGATTGCTGGTTGCCAGTAGCCAACATTACTTCTTTCCCGGTACTTTAGCCTATACTTTGTGTAATAACAAAAATATTTTTTTGAAAAATGAAGTGAAAAAATAAGTCCAAAACTTTCAACATTTTGAACAATAGGGCCTTACAATCTTTTTTTTTTTTTTCAGAAATTCTTGTTTTAATTTTTCTGATAATCAAATGAAAGCAAAATCACAGATTTATTTTTAAAAATAAACAGAGCTTTACTGTTAAAATACATAGAAGAAAAATTATATTCAGCTAAAAAAGGTTTAATAATAATAGTATTTTTTCAACAATTAAGTGGTGACTCTTTATTTTATTTTTTATCATATATATTGTTTTATGTAAATTATTTAAATGTGAACATATAAACACCTACATTATACTGTACAGTAATACAAGACTAATATTGTTCTGTTACATGTTAAACCGTACTTTTATTTTGACAGGTTGCCGTGAAGTTTCAGTGTGTAATACAGTATGAATGATGCTAGTTTCACTAATGAAATGGTAAAATTGACAAAAAGTGACACTCACAGCAGCTTTGGAGAAGTATTTATTGGAGTTTGTCTGTTCATGTGAGATGCAAAGGCCAAAAATTAGCGGGAGCGTCACGTGTGCAGTATGCGTGTAGTGAAAATAAAGCGCGTCTCCTCCATTCATACATATAGAGGCAAACGGAACATGCAGGATTCTTATTGAAACGGTCTTTTGGCATTTCAGTTTTCACAGACACTAGTCCATATGGCGATCTGAATTAATTAACAGACCAACTTTTGATTTATTGGTCCAAAAATCGACGAATTCCGCGGCATTCCGCCCTATAGTAAAGTCCGTTTTTATGAATGGAGTCCGCGATCCCGTCTGTGAGGAGACATTGTAAACACGCGATCATGTAGAGACAGAAATCACATGCCGTCGTGTAAATAAGATAAATAACATAAGGCTATTTAGTTTGTTTAATACAACAACATGGACCCGTTCTGTAGGAAAGATAACCTTAACTTCTATTGTGATCTGGCGCTATGAACTGAACGTTAAAGGGGGGCTGGGCGGGCCGACGAAGAATACAAAATATCGAACGTTTTATCGAACACATTTTTTATTGATATCGATCTCTTGTCTATCGCGATATATATATCGTTATCGTTTTATCGCCCAGCCCTACTTTAGGGTGAGTACATCATGCGGAAATTTTCGTTTTTTGATGTACCTATCCCTTTAATTATTGCACCGATTGTGGAAATTGAATTTTCAGTGCTTTAGTTCTCTTCTTACAGCCTCTTTCTAATTTGTGAAGCTCAATAATCTTTCACTGCACATCTTTGTGTTAGCTTAAGTAATGCAAGGGCAATTTCATGTTCATTGTCACCCTGGTGTGCTAAAAAAATTAAAATATTAATGTGAATATACTTCAGAGATATTTATTATTAATAATGTGAATTGGAGAAAAACATTTTATTTCATGTGTTTTTTTTTTTTCTTGCTCCACTTTTGGTTGTTTGGCTTCAATTAAAGGTTAGTTTTTTTAGTCTAAGATCAAAAGTATAAACAATGCAGATTTGTTTTTACAGCCTTGTTTGCTCGTATTTACCAGGGGTGCTAATAATTCTGACCACAACTGTTTTTTGGGTTCGTTTCAGCGATTCAGTAAAGTCTCCCCTGTCGTTTGGCGACTATCCTACACAAGCTGTCGATCTTTTATGTGCTGGAATGTTTTGTGTTGGTTCCTCCGCTGATAGTTTGTGTAATGTGAGTCTTTATTTCCCTGCGGTGGGTTTTGGCCGTGAGCTTCGCCGCCGGGGGTCGTTCTGAGTGACCGAGCGGCTGTACTGTAAATATTAGAAGTTCATATATCTCCCAGATGAACATGGGCTTTGCTCTAGACTTTCAGTGGAAATGCAGTTTATTGACCCAGTCTGACCTTTAAGCTGTATGTCAAATGTGCAGCACAACAGCTTGTGACTGTGATTGTGACTGTGGATGGTTTGTACGCTGTATGGGTTTATATTTTCCATATAATAGGATTATCAGTTTTGTTCGTTTTTTAGGCAGCGTAGGAAAGGTTTCGGTGTCCTGTGTGGTTCTGGAAATACTGAAATGCTGAAATGTTCTGTCCAGGTGTGGTTTATGTTTCTGGTTTTCTCATTGACCTGTATTCTGCTAGCAGATGTGACTTAGTCTCACATAGCAGGGTTTTGACTATTGGCATTATAGTCAGACAGGAAAAGACAGTCTGAATGACATGTAAAAGGCCAGCCACTTTTTTTTTTAGGCCTAAATCATACTCTACACAAGTATGTGAAAGCAAATGCTACTAGCTCTGCAAGTTCTGTTTCATAATTTGTTGCATTCTGAAAGAGATTGAATAAAAGAGATTGAAAAATCGCCTTGTTCCATCTGGATATTACATATTGACAATCAGGAGAAAAACTTCCCATATGTACATCACGTCAGAAATCAATGTCCGTCAAACATATTGGATTGTAATATTTTTAATTCTCTGAGAAAATGTTGTTGTTGTTTTTTTTTTTTTATCAAGTTGACTGTCTTAGTTTATTCCATGTTAGCTTCTGTTTTAAATTTTAAAGGATTAGTTCACTTCCAGAACAAAAAATTACGAATAATTTACTCACCCCCTTGTCATCCAAGATGTTCATGTCTTTTTTTTTTTTCTTCAGTCATAAAGAAGTTGTTTCTTGAGGAAAACATTTCAGGAATTATCTCCATATAGCGGACTTCTATGGAGCCCGCCAGTTTGAACTTTCAAAATGCAGTTTGAACGCAGCTTTAAATGGCTCTAAATGATCCCAGCCGAGGAAGAAGGGTCTTATCAAGCAATAAAAAAATCGGTTATTTTGGAAATAAATTGACAGTTTTTAACTTTTTAACCTCAAATGCTCATCTACGCATGCGTAGCCTGTGTAATCTGGGTCAGTACAGTTAGGGTATGTCGAAAAACTCCCATCTCGTTTTTTTTTCTTCAACTTCAAAATCGTCCTACATCGCTGTTTTACCCTTTTTTTTTTTAAAGGGCGTTTGATCTTCTTTGCATGTTCCCTTTAAACACTGGGGCGGTACGTCTGCAGCGATGTAGTACGATTTTGAAGTTAGGGAAGAAAACGAGATGGGAGTTTTTTAACATAACCTAGTCCTAACTGTATTGACCCGGATTACACAGGCTACGCATGCATAGATGAGCATTTGAGGTTAAAAAGTTAAAAATTGTCAATTTGTTTCCAAAATAACTGATCGTTTTGCTTGATAAGACCCTTCTTTCTCGGCTGGAACCGTTTAGAGTTTTTTTGACATACCTTAACTGTCTTGAACCAGAAAAAACTGAGTTCACGCAGACATAGACAAGACAAGCACTTGAAGTTAAAAAGTAAGTTTGTTTCGACAATGACCGATCGTTTTGCTAGATTTGAAGCTGCATTTAAACTGCATTTTGGAAGTTCAAACTTGGGGGCACCATAGAATTCCAGTAGACGAAGAGAAATCCTAAAAAAGGTTTTCCTCAAGAAACATCATTTCTTATCCACTGAAGAAAGAAAGACATGAACATTTGGATGATAAGTGGGTGAGTAAATTATCCGTAAATTTTTGTTTTTTGGAAGTGAGCTAATCCTTAAACATGATTGTAAGGCAATACAGAGTAAGTGCTTTTTGCGTACATGTGGTTTTAGATGTTTCTATGTGGTTTCATAAATGTATATTAAATTTTATTGCAAAATGTTTGGTAAATCATGATTTGTTTTTAAAAGTGTTCGTACGCACATTTCACACACAAATTTGTGCATACACATGCTTGGTGAATGACACGCACTGTTCTATTTTAATTTTCTAATTAAATTTCTATTTAAAGAATGCTGAAAAAGTCAGTTTTTTTCCAGAAATATTAAGCTGCACAACGGTTTTTTAACATTGATGGTAATGATAATAAATATAACCTATAAAGCTTAAAAACCCCTTAGAGTTCCTGTCAAACTTAACTCAATGCAAAACGTCCCGCCGGTGGAACGTTGGAACACTAAGGGGTTAAAGGATTAGTTCACTTTCAGAACAAAAATTCACAGATAATGTCCTCACCCCCTTGTCATCCAAGATGTTCATGTCTTTCTTTATACAGTTGTGATGAAATTATGTTTTTTGAGGAAAACATTTCAGGATTTCTCTCCAGATAATGGACTTCTATGGTGCCCCCGAGTTTGAACTTCCAAAATGCAGTTTAAATGCAGCTTCAAAGTGCTTTAAATGATCCCAGCCGATGAAGAAGGATCTTATCTAGCGAAATTATCTGATATTTTGAAACAACTTGACAATTTATATACTTTTTAACCTCAAATGCTCATCGATGCATAGTTTGTGTGATCCCAGGTCAATACAGTTAGGGTATTGAAAAACTTAAATCATCTTACATTGCTGTAGAAGTACCGACCAATGTAGATCAAACGCCAAAGGAAAAATACCAATGTAGGACGATTTTGAATTTGAAGATGAAAATGAGATCAATTGTCAATTTGTTTAGAAAATAACCGATCATTTCGCTAGATAAAACACTTCTTCCTCGGCTGGGATTGTTTAAAGTCCTTTGAAGCTGCATTTAAACTGCATTTTGGGGGGACCATTGAAGTCCACTATATGGAGAGAAATCCTGAAATGTTTTCCTTTAAAAACATAATTTCTTTACGACTGAAGCAAGAAAGACATGAACATCTTTGATGATAAGGGGGTGAGTACATTGTCTGTGAATGTTTGTTCTGGAAGTGAACTACTCCTTTAAATAGAAAACAGTTCCTTAAAAAGCATAGACGTCTTTGAACAGTAATGTAGACTTGAAGTGCTCAGTCTGTTGGATTTTATGGGACATGTATTTTCTATGACATGTTTCAGTATTGGATAACCATTGGAATAGTTTAAGTCTGGAGTCATTGGATTGGCATTGGGATCGAGTCCAGGGACCACCTGGGAGTTCCTCTGGCCTTTTGACCTTTTGACCTTGTAAATGTTAATGGTTGCGATGGCGACCGAACCCTGGTCTCATCCCGGATCCGGTGCTGCTGTGGATCTTTACAATCTTTGTCTCTCTTTCTTTTTGTTTTCTTTTTAAAAATGGCTTAGATTGGAGACGGTGGTTACCATGGTAGCGTGAGTTTTTCTATGCAGCTGTTCACTGCTGGAGGTTCCACAGCCGAATCTCTCTCCATCTGTCTGTCTTTGTCTTGCGTGAGCGTTTTAGTGCGTTTTTTGCGGATGATTTGTCTTAGATTTATGTGGGTTTAGTTTGGGTCAGGAATGTGTCCACGTTGCGTCTGAAGCGGAGGAACCGCTTGAATGTTTTCCTTCAATATCTCAAATATTTAGCCGCTGTGTTTTAGCTCTGCTGGCCATGGAAGCACATGTTTAGTTTCATCCCAGCTGTTTCTCTCTCTCTCTGTCTGTTTCCTGTCCACTTCTGCGTTCCTTCTGTAGCGAGTGTGTGTAATAGGTCAGCAGCAATGTCTGTGCTTGCGTAAGGGTCTCCAGTCACTGTTTATACAGTCAGTGAATGTGTGTGTGTGTGTGTGTGTGTGTGTGTGTGTGTGTGTGTGTGTGTCTGTACTAATACTATCGTCTGATGTGTTTTGTTCAGGCATGGCACGAGGTGCGCTGGTGAAGTAGCAGCATCTGCCAACAACTCTCACTGCACGGTGGGCATCGCTTACAACGCCAAGATTGGGGGTGAGTTTGGCTGATGGTCACTGTCTGATTTAGACCCACTACTGTACATGTGAATACAGTCATCGAAACTGTGAAATAACACAAATTTGTATGTGAATTTTAGTGACTAAAAATGTTACTGTAAATATATTGAATTTTATACAGTATATGAAGTTCTTAAAAGTCGTAATCAGCAAGATCACGGCTCTGCATGCTGTGCAAATCGTCCATTTAATATTCATTAAAAAAAGGAATGAAATCATTCATGCAGAAGGCTTTAGATCAAACAGTTAAAAAATCACAAGCTGTATTCAAGTCAGGTGTCTCCAGACTGTTAAACACACCTCTTCTGCTAGATTCCAGTTGGAATCACTGAGATAAGTAGTAAAATTATAAAAAAAAATTACCATTAGCAATATTCTTACAATATTCTACATTCATCTACATGACAGAGAACCTGCACAGATGTCATTAATGTATTTTGCTTTTTTTTTTTTGGGAGTTAACAATTTTTTTTTTTATTTTTTTAAAGTTGGGGTTTTTAATTAATTATCTTTTTTTTTTTTTTACATTTTTAAGATGAAATGCCATTTTTTTTTTTTTAATTACAGCTTGTATAAACTCATCTTGATGCACCTGCGTTCCATTTAGCTGTTTATGAATGTAAGAATGCATCATATATGTTATCGTTCAAAACCTTTTTATGTTTTTAAAGTTACTTATGCTCACAAAGGCTCCATTTATTGAATCAAAACAATATGCAGTAAAACAATAGTCTTGTGAAATATTACAATTTAAACTTATTTTTAGCATTGCTCCTGTCTTCAGTGTCACATGATCCTTCAGAAATCATTCTAATATGTTGATTTGCTGCTCAAGGTACATTTCTGTTAAAAACAGCGGTGCTTTTTAATATTTTTGTAAAAACCATAATGCATTTTTTCAGTATACTTTAATGAATAGAAAGTTCAAAAGAGCAGTGTTTGTTTGAAACAATTAAATATATAATATAATATAATATAATATATACGGCCTCTAATCATCAGTCCTATGTCAAAGCCTGATTATTAGGGCCCTATGACAACCTTTATTTATACAGCTTTTATTTATATGAAATCCTTTATTTATAAATTCATTTTTTTCCATTTTAATTTTTGGGATTCCATTTTAATGGTTAAATTAAATTGATTATATTAATCAAAAAGCATGTATCGTTAATTAAAATTTGAAACTTAAACAATTTAACAGCAATTTATTAAAGGTTTTTTTTACATTTTTAAGGCCCTGTAAAATTATTATTGTTGTTTTTTTTTTTTCTAAAATAAAATTGAGGTTTATTTAGACCAAATTCTGTTTTCTATTAATTTTCTGGATCCATTTCAATAATAAAAAGTATCTCTAATTAATTGATTTTATGGGGGGAAAAAAATATTTATTCAGTAATATTGTGTTGTGTATTTACATTTTTTCTGCTAAATTAATTCTGGTAAGTAATTTTTCCTCTTAAATATAACTTAACACAATTATTTTATTAGTAGTATTAGTAGTACTATTTCTTTCACATTTTTTTCAAGTTAAACCAAACAATTATTTTTTACATGTTGCTGTGAAGACTTACAGGTTTTATATAGTATGCTGATAGTTTTTCTCAAAAGAAATGGTAAAATGCTCATGAAGTGACTTTTAGAGCAGTTCTAGAGATTATATTTATGTGTTCATGTACGCATATATTGATGCAGGAGAGGCTGAAAACACCAAAAGCACCACTCATGCTTTAGTATGTGTGTAGTAAACAAAACCACGCATTTGCGCCATTCATTCACACAGAGACACATAGATCATCCAGGATAAATTTTTAAGTAGTCGTTTTGCGGCTTAATATTCACAGACACTAGTCCATATTGCATTTAGATTTAAGTGTACTGACCTACTTTTGATTTATTCATCCAAAATTGGGCAACTCCATGACATTCTGTGTTATACAATAAATTCCGTTTTCATGACTGGATTCCGGAATTCTGTCTGCGTTTTCCACGTCGCCCTAGATTATTCAGGGCTTTCTTACGATAGATTAGTTGACTAGTTGTTTAGACAACATCTCCCCCCATCTAGTGTATTTTGTAAATGTGTAGCTTTGCATGTCTGTTGGACTTCATTGGCAGACTTATCTTTAGTGGCATATGTTTCCCTCCTGAGGTTTTCTTTGGGCTTGTCCTGCAGGTGTCCGTATGTTGGATGGAGATGTGACAGACATGGTAGAGGCCAAATCACTGAGTCTACACCCTCAACACATAGATATTTACAGTGCCAGCTGGGGTCCAGATGATGACGGCAAAACCGTGGATGGGCCCGCTTCCCTCGCCAGACAGGCCTTTGAAAACGGCATCAGACTGGTAAGAACCATCTCAGCATGTATAGAAGTATTTTTCAAGTTCATGTGAAAAGTATGTTATGTTTTCCATAAAAGTGAAAAGTAATGTGGCATTCATAAGTCAGGAAGTGTAATGCTCAGGTCATCAGTCACGTCTCTTCAGCAGTCTGGCCCACCTAGGGTGTTTTCCTCTGCTTCTCACACTCCACCACCTGCTACGGCAGTGAACTTTAGAACGCAATTTTAGTTTATCTTCCCTGAGTCATGAGTCGCAGTCAGTAATTGGCATGTATCCTGTGCCAAAGGTGTGTTTGGAGTGGTTTAGGCATGTTTGAGGTATGTAAGACTCATAGACATCAAGTAATACTGGTCTCCTCTCATAAGAAAAGCCTAGAGGACATTAATGCTTGGAGTTTATACTGTCCTGATTCTATTAGTTCTTGCTTTGAAGTGTTTCAAATAGAGCTGTCATTCAGTTTTTGTTTGTTTGTTTGTTTGAAATTGGAAACAAACTCTTTGAATATATGTATTTTCTTTAAATTAAATTATATTAATATAATTAAAGGGATAGTGCACACAAAAATGAAAATTACCCTATGATTTACTCACCCCCAAGCCATCCTAGGTGTATGTGACTTTCTTCTTTCAGACTGATACAATCAGAGTTATATTTAAAAATGTCCTTGTTCTTCCAAACTTTGTAATGACATTGAACAGGTGATGAGATTTTGAAGTCCAATAAAGTGCATCCATCCATCATAAAATGTGCTCCATACGGCTCCAGGGGTTAATATAGGCCTTCTGAAGCAGATCAATCCATTTGTGTGAGAAAATATCTATAGGGTCATTCCATGTCAAATCAACCAAATAAAAAAAAAATTGTTAATAATTTTTTCAGAAGAAAGATAGACATGTATGAAAGCCAAAATATTAAATGTAATAGATAAATATTTACTGAGTAATCCAATATTTTGTAGCGGGAGGTCAATTTTTACCTTAGGTTCAGAGTCAAGTTACAGGGGGGTAAAAATGACTTCAGAAAGATGACAGCATCATAATGTTATTTTTACACAGAGGTTTGTAGGTCTATTAGTAATTTCTTTGTTGCATTATGTGCCAGTGGTGACCATTCAGAAATGGTCAACGGTAAACAAAATGCGTTTTCTTCACAGGGCAGGAAAGGACGGGGCTCAATCTTTGTTTGGGCATCAGGAAATGGCGGTCGGAGTCGCGATCACTGTTCATGTGACGGCTACACCAACAGCATCTACACGATATCCATCAGCAGCACGGCAGAGAGTGGCCGCAAGCCCTGGTATCTGGAAGAGTGCGCCTCCACCCTCACCACCACCTACAGCAGTGGAGAGAACTACGACCGCAAAATTGTAAGTTATCAGTCATCTTCAGCCCTGAGTAGACTATAAAACAGGCCTGCTGCTGAATTGGCTTTAAAAGAATAGTTCACCCAGAAATGAACATTGTGTCATCATTTACTCACTCTTACAAACTTGTAAGAGTTTGTTTCTTTTGTTAAACACAAAATATTTTGAAGAATTTTAGTAACCAAATATTTGATGGTACCCCATTGACTTTCATAGTATTTTCTTCCATACTATGAAGGTCAACAGTTTGGTCACCAACTTTCTCCCAAATGTTTAGGGGTTCAAGCGTGTAGCACTGAAACCCAATTGTAATTGTTAGAATGGCCAAAGATCAGCAATTTCCAAGTAAAACTGATCGTGCAGAGCAAACGTAAATCATAGAGACTTGAAACTTGGAGGGATGGTAGTACTCACACTACCGACAATATCCCATTTGGAACACACTGAACATCACCAAGCCTTGCCCCAATTGGCCTAACGGTGGCACTACAGCAGTCAAAAGTATGAAATCGCTCATGACTCCTAAACTGTCAGTTGAAGGCTAGTGTCTTATGTCGTTGGAATCCTTGGCTTACACCAAACGAAACACATGCCTCAGATTTGATTGTGAGCATGGCAAAAAAAAGTGGGTATTTTAGATTTTTTTTGTGCGAACTAGTAGGTTTTTTTTTGCCTGAAGGCAGCCAAACCAGTGCAGAAAGATTATCTGGAGAGGAAATATCAATAATTAACCAAAAAAGTTGAACTTTCACCATCACAAAGGGATGCCAAAACGTTTGAAAGGTGCAGGGCTATTTTTAGTAAATGCCTAGAACTCCTGAACGGAATGAGATATGTCACCAAACTCAGGACACTAATGTAACAGCTTAATCTGAGGTCACAGGACAAAAATCAGGGAGTTTGGCCACTTGGTGGCGCTTTATGATGGAAAGAACTGGCCATAACTACACAACAGTATGTCCTATCAACATGAAAATCGCAATGCACAATCTTGGTCCAAAGTGTGCATACAAGTGTGTATAAGGACATTTGCGTATCTCAAAAAAACATGGTCGCCATTGGCCGATAAAGTTTGACCACCTATTATACAAGGCTAACGGAGGCTGACTGGAACGAAATCGGCCACTGGGGGGGGGGGATACCACATTTTAGGCATAAACAATTGTACATTGTGCATTTTTTTTTACGCATACATGTCATATTCATATCCTATGATAGACTTCCTTATTAAGAACAACTTTGACTCTAGAACCACTACTGTCAATTAAATCATTTTTTTAAATTGTTAAGATGTAAAAACCTACCTTTGTGAACTAGTCCTAGGTTTTTTTGCTCAATCTGAAAAAAAAAAACCCAGTGTAGTACAATTCTCTGGACTGACATTATATGGTTGACAGACTGCAACGGTTTGAGTTAAAAATCTTCGTTTGTGTTCTACTGAAGAAACAATGTCACCTACATCTTGAATGCCCTGGGGGTAAGCAGATAAACATTAAATTTTCATTTTCGGATGAACTATCCCTTTAAAGCGCTTGAACTCCGGTAATCGCTGCTTGTAACTACATTCTCTTTTCTGTTTAACAGAAGAACGAAACTTTAATTTTTGTCTTGTAGCTTTAGACTAAATGATTTTTTCCTCAAATGGGTGGAAACTTGATATTAATCTGTGCTTAAAAATGAGCTGAAGCACATTTACTCATTCAAATATTTATGGAAACCTTTTGGAAGGTAAACACCAATGAACTGCGTAATATCTTCAAAAGGAGATATTATCATCACATTTTTTCAATTCATTGCCGTTTAAATTTTTTCGTGTATTTCTTTGGCCAAACATGTGTGTTTGATCTCCTTTTGTTGGTCACTGTGTCATGAGAGCATCCTGGTGTTAACCGCTGTGGTTAACAGCCCACACACAGTTTTACACACTCCTCTGAGAGTTACAGAGCCACGGTTCTTCCCTGTCTCTCAGCTTGTCTCAATTTCAGTGTGAAATTCCACACTGGCTTTCAAACTCCTTTTGCAATACGTGTTTACATTCTGATCCCCAGTGTTACGGACATTAGCACTTCTCTTTGTTCTGATCTCCTGCAGTTTTCAGGTAATTTAGCTGAGTTTACAGTTCACTGAATCTCCAAGTTTTCACAACCTTGTCCATATTGTAGATTGCTCATATTTACACAGGGTTATAACAGGCCCGGCGCCAGATATGAGCTGATGGGTGGGCCAAGGGATATTCAAGGTGGGCTGGGGTTATGATGGGGGGGGGGGGGGGCACCTTCACTGCCATTTTGCATTTTTATAGAAATAAAAATAATTTACTGCAGTTGGAAAATGTAAGCTACAATTCAAATCTGAAAGCATCTGAAAACAGGGTTACCAGGTCTATATGGGTCTATCATAGGTAGAACGCAAAATATTTAAATACAGGCATTTTATTGAAATTTTATTTCTGCAATATTTAAAACCTTTAAATAACTGGAGGAATTCAATCCATGGCAACAGTTTAAAAGTAGACCAATTCCGTGAGACTTGGCAACCCTGCATCCAACAAGAGCTGCAAGAGTTAATTTCATTGCACACATGAGTACGAAATTTTCATCAGAGATTTTTTGCACGTTAAAATATGAATACAGGTTATGTTAATCGAGTTTATACACTGCCTCTGAAACTTTCGTCCGTCATAAAAAAAAAAATGGATTATGTTTGATTTTCTGCGTTTTCACATCCATAATAAGCACTTTGATAGTAACGGATGGCGAATATGAGAAAACTAAAGAACGCATACGAAAATCGGACTCAATGTGCAATGACCTATAGATTTGACTGATCATGGGTCGAAAGTAAGCAGAGATGAAAAAATAGACCATGCTAAAAATATTTTAGCAAGCTGTACTAAAAATAAAATTTCAAAGGCAAAAATGGTTGAATGTCTGTTATTGTCAATATCATAGAGATGTATGAGATGTAAGCCGCTTTTGGTTGGTCAACTTGGCAAATTTAAGTATTGAACTTGAACCTGTTGCAAAATCTGTATGGGTAATTCTTTCCCTCCCACATTAAATCCCCGATTGAGTGATTTGTATATTGAAAGACTGGATTACACTCACTGAAAAGTGGTAAATGTGACCACACCTTTAAAATAAAATAATATTGCAGGGGAAAAGTACTTAAAATTTATATGTTCAAAAACTTATGCGACCCAATGGAAACTCTCTGAATTGTTCCCTATCCCCTATATAGTGCACTACATGCCATTCACCGTACAAAAAAATACTAATTCTGTGAACAAGTGGCTGATTTCAGCCACAGCTTCAATGTCCATTTATAGTGCAGGGGGCGGGACACTTCAGATTCTAGAGAGCATTTGATTGGACAGAAAGTTAAATGTAGAAACTTTAAGTTTTGAATGCTTATATCTTCTATATGTGAATTTTGTCATTGTTTTGAAGCACATTAGCTTATAGAAAACCTTAAGGATATCATACACTAAAAACCAGACAACTTTTTTGATTTTGATTTCATGGGGACTTTAAGACTTCTGATCTGATCTGCTGTCAACAAATTAAAATATAACTATCCAGCTACACAGGAAAATGATGTTTAATTATAAAACAACCAGCCACACTTTAATTTTGTGTGTGTGTGTGACATTTAGAACAGAGTAAATCTGAAATCTAACATGCAGATGTCTCACAGCTGAAATTAGAGTCTCTTTTAATTGATCAAAATGGCCTTAAACTAAACTCTCGAATGTTTTCTGAGATTTCTGAGTGGATCCAGTCCATGCTGCTGAATCGCAAATGCCCCAAAGTGGTGGTAATTTACTGCAAAGTGTAGCACAATGGCACATTTATAGCACATTTCATTGTCAGTAAGTGCTGCAGCATGCTAAAGTGCATTTAACAAATAACAATTCAACCTTGGCAATATTTCTTTTTGGATTAAGTGTACTATGTCTGATTAAAGCAGCAGATGGAACAGTTTGTGGCCCTATGCGAGACGGGATGAAAGTTAATACACTAAATCTAAACCATGCTAAAATAGTTATTTTCAAAAACAGCAAATGACATATAAAAATTCAAACTAAACTCGAATAACCAGGTACAAAAAAGCAGTGTACACTTGTTAAAATAAACAAAGCTGTCTATCACGTACTCGCAGTGTAGACAATGTTGTGTATTACAACAGGAGTGGTCAAGTATTGCTACTTCACGTCATGTTGCTTACTTGTGTCAATACATGTTTACTTATCATGCACAAGACTAACCTGCGTTTTTTTTTTCTCTCTCCTGTTAGATCACGACCGATCTGAGGCAGCGCTGCACAGACAGTCACACTGGAACATCAGCGTCAGCGCCGATGGCCGCAGGGATCATTGCTCTTGCTCTGGAAGCAAAGTAAGTGAAAACAAACTACTGTATGCTCTCATTTCTCTAACAGCTGTTTAGTGGAAATGTCTGTTCCAGGTCATGTAAGTGGAATTAGTATATTTAACCACTAATCATGACGGTGTTATGCTATACACTCCAGTTACTTTTCACACTCTTGCTAAACCTCTGAATTAAAGTGATTAAAATTAACATTTATTTTATTATTTACTCACCCTCCACTTGTTCAAAATCTGTTGGAGTTTCTTATTTCTTCTAAGCACAAAAGAAGATATTTAAAAAAAAAAAAAGATGTTAGCAATTGAGTTCCATAGTTTTTTTTTCAACACTATGGAAGTCAATGGCTACTGTCAGCCGTTTATTTATAAACATTCTTCAAAATATCTTCTTTTGTGTTTTCCAATCTGCAGAATTGGTCCAAAGTCAGAGTTGGTATTTTCCAAAACATGTGCATGTATGCAAATTGTATAATATCCGAGGTACACGTTTCTAGTAATTGTGCAGTTAATTCTCAAATTGCATTTTTAGTAGTGGTGGGCCGTTATCGGCGTTAACGTGCTGCGTTAACGTGAGACTCTTATCGTGCGATAAAAAAAATATCGCCGTTAATCTATTCTCAAATTTGGGTTGGGAGCTGGGTCTAAACTACGCAAGCTATGATGACTTTCACCTTGATAGTATACCGAAGACTATAGAATATGGTCGCGCGTTTACGTCTCCTCCGCCAAAACACAGACGGGGTCGCGTCGTCCTCCATTCATAAAAACCGAATCTACTATAGCGCGAAATGCCACGTAATTTCGTAGTTTTTTGGATTCATAAATCAAATGTTGGTCTGTCACTTAATTCAAATCGCGATATGGACTAGTGTATGTGAAAACTGAAATGCAAAAAGACCGTTTTAATATGAATCCGGTATGTTCCGTTTGCCTAGCTGTATGTATGAATGGCGGAGACGAGCTTTTACTACACGCATACTGAAACACACGTGACGCTCCCGGTAATTTTTGGCATTTGCATCTCACATGAACAGATAAACTCAATCTCCAAAACTGCTGTGAGTGTCACTTTTACCGTTTCATTTGAGAAAACTAGCATCATATCATACTGTATACACAGAAACTTCACGGCGACCTGTCAAAATAAAAGTACGGTGTAACATGTAACCTGAAATAATTATATAAAAAGGGTTACATTTACCTATTAAGATTTTGCTTATATCTATGGTGTAAATATATTTTTGCTATTTTACTAAAATTTTTGTAGTCACACGAAAATTGTGGAACACATTTTTTTCCCCATAAAGTTTCATAATTTACTAAGAAAATATTACTCAAATTTACTACGAAAACTTCACTTTATAAAAAAAACAAAAAAATACTTTTAAAAACAACAATGGAAAAAAAATATTGCAATGTCATGTTGAAATTTAAGGGAAATTTAGGGGTCAGGGTTCGGGACAGCAACCTCCCAATTGAAAGTACCCACTAAATGATTTTATATATAATAAGCTTAGTAATATTTTAAATATTTTTGTGGGTTTCATTAGATAATAGAAGGAACTTAACGAACATCTAAGAGTTGAATACTTAAATGCTTTTTAAACATTTTTTGGTTGTGGGACAGCTGTATTTGGGACAGCCCATATACAGGTTATATAAAATCACTGACTGAAAAAGTGACATTTAAGGATTGGACTAAGTGCGAATAGCAATAGATTCTATTTTCACAATGCAAAAATAGCTGTATTTTCTTTGCAATAAATAATAGTTACGCTATTTATACTACTAAGTTGCAGATACTGTATTTGCTGTATTGTAGTATATTATAAAACAATCTCCAATAATAAAATATTGATTATAATTGATCATTTTTATTAAAATTAGTTAATGCATGATGCCATATTGGGACAATAAAGCCCTCCCTACACCTACCCCTAACTGTTAAACACCTGTGAGGTACTTTATTTTCCACTTTTCAATGATTTCCTTTTTTTTTAAATTGAAAATAAATGCCTTTCCAGTGTTTGGCAGAAGGTGGATTCAAACTCTGGTCGATCATGTCCAGAGGTCAAGAAGACAGTATTTACAATGCAGTTTACCACCTACACCACTGAAGCTGTTATTAATAGCCGTCTTTGTAATGTTGTCTAGCCTAACAACACGCTGGTGGGCGGATTTAATGTTAATATCCTCTGCCAGCAAGTGTAAATAGACACTCCGGACATTTAATTAATGCTTTTGATGAGTTTTGACTGTGTCACTTAGTGCATTCGAGTCCTTCTCGGAAATTTGTATTTATGAGTTGGGAAGTCATAATTATGATGTCAGGTGCGTTCAAGACACTTTGGTCGAAGAAAGATTGCAGATACTTTAGCTTCAGCAGTGTTCTTATCTACTTCTAAAAAAAATATGAAAAAAATGTGCATTGAGTGTCTCTCTTTCTCAATTTTTTTGTTACATTTTTGAAAATGCTATCAAATGGATTGCTATATATTCTGTCAGAATTGTGCAATACTCACTGTGCAATCATTTTCTGTATATAAAATTAAGCTATTTTTTTTGGAAATAAAATATACAACTTTTATATGTGACCCTGGACCACAAAACCAGTCATAAGGATCAATTTTTTTGAAACTGAGATTGAAACATCATCTGAAAGGTGAATAAATAAGCTTTCCATTCATGTATGGTTTGTTAGGGATAATATTTTGCTGGGATACAGCTATTTGAAAATCTGGAATCTGAGGGTGTAAAAAATCTAAATATTGAGAAAATCGCCTTTAAAGTTGTCCAAATGAGGTTCTTAGCAATGCATATTACTATTCATATGTTACTATGATTTTTGCCATAAAAGAAAAATGTATATTTTCATTATCCATACAATGTATTTTTGGCTATTTCCACAAATATACCCATGCTACTTAAGACTGGTTTTGTGGTTCATGGTCACCATAAAAAAAAAAAAAAAAAAATTACAGACAACTAAAGATGCCACATTTATTATGTCCACCATTTTTCCTTGCTGACACGCTCCTGACTCGGAAACTCTAGGGCTAAAACTCTGAGTTTCAGTATTTGTCATTGCGACATGGTGGTGTCTTAATCATAAATCATAAATATGATCTTTACAACATTAATTAAATGCACCATGTGTCTATTATGTGCACACAATATGGATGAGCTACAACGGGTAAACATGCAGTGTACATGTACTTCACCCTGACCCAAAATTATGCAATACGTTGAATTTGTTCAGTTGAAATATTGTGAGGTGACAAGTTGTCACTGTAATACAACTGGTTTATCACCTGAAAACACAACACCCTTAAATGTTTTTTTTTTGGCATTAATTACTCACCCTCCTATAGTTCCAAACCAAGACCTTCATTCATCTCAGAACACAAATTAAGATATTTTTGAAGAATTCCAAGAGCTTTCTGACCCTGCAGAGACAGCAATGCAACTGACATGTTCAAGGCCCAGAAAGACAGTAAGGACATTGTTGAAATAGTCCATGTGACATCAGTGGTTCAACCTTAATTTTATGAACCTATGAGAATACTTTCTGTGCACAAAGAAAACAAAAATAATGACTTTATTTAACAATTTCTTCACAAAAGAATCCCATGCATTCCTCTGCTTGTAAACAAGGGGCCCTTTAACAACTAGGCTAATTACCTAAATTGAATCACCTAACTGTACTGTACTTTAGGTTTCAGTTTCAGTCTTAAAGTTTGTTTTATACAACATTATTTCAGAAGAGCAAGAAAAATCCTGACCGTTTTAAAAACCGAGAGATTCTGAATGTTGTAGCAAGCGGCATGCTTCCTGTGAGTTTCGACTGTGTCTGATTTTAGAGGAAATTGAGGAAAACCTTGACATATGGCTGCCATGTGACTGTATATTCCCAGCACAATGCAGCGAACCAAACAGAGTTAGATTGTTTCGATATTTCGGGGGGATATTCAGGGACACATGGCATCCATCTCTCTTTGGTTTGATGTTTGATCCCAGTGTGCACGGTGAATTATGGGAGCGAATGCTTCAACCAGATATCCAGGCAATGAGACTTACAGCTGAAAACCATGGCCAGTGTGATTGTTTGGATTATAATAATCTGATTATTTTTGTTTAAATCGAGTTTGGAGATATTATTTAGTCATGCAAATGTCCATTAATCTTATTTCTGACTTTCTGTTGCAGTCCTTTCCTGACATGGCGAGACGTGCAACACATAATAGTGAAGACATCTCGTGCTGGACATCTCAGCGCTCCTGACTGGAAAACCAATGCTGCTGGTTATAATGGTATCAGTCTTTTAAACTGGCTTTAATCTCGTTTTAAAGGGATAGTTCAACCAAAAAGAAAATTTCTATCATTAATTATTCACCCTGATGTCGTTCCAAACTCGGAAGACCTTCGTTCATCTTCAACACAAATAACGATATTTTTGATGAGATCCGAGAGCTTTCTGACCCTGCATAGACAGCAAAGCAACTGACATGTTCAAGGCCCAGAAAAGTAGTAAGGACATTGTTAAAATAGTCCATGTGACATCAACAGTAATTGTATGAAGCTACAAGAAAACTTACTGTGCGCAAAGAAAAAAAAAAAAGATGACTTAATTCAACGATTACGTTTCATCCGTTTCAAAAAACGACTAGTGTCTCAGTTATACTAATATGTGACCTGATCCAGCAAAATTAGTCACAATGACCCAAATTTTTAGGTCTCAATGGAGATGTAAAAAAAAGAAGAGACCGTAAACTTTAAAATGATATACTATTCAAAGTCATACTGTGAGTGGTTTTAAAGATATACCCAGAGATGGGAAGTAACGAAGTACAAATACTTTGTTACTGTACTTAAGTAGAATTTTCGGGTATCTATACTTTACTTCACTACTTATTTTTGTGCCAACTTTCTACTTTTACTTCGTACATTTTAGCATGAGTATCTGTACTTTCTACTCCCTACATTTTCAAATCAGTGTCGTTGTTTTTGCATTTAAAAATTATGCCATTTCCCAACGCGTTTGACCCATCCATGTCAATAATATGCGGCATGCATACAACAGACTGATTGGCTCACGCTTAGAAACGTATGTAAACACACAGAAAAGACAATCCTATTGGTGCATTTGTTTTTACTCGCTCTGACATGCACAAGACGTTAAACGTAAAACGATAAAAACTAACTAAAACCAGGCAACTACTCGTTGGGAAATCATAGCACCAAGAAGCATAATGTACTGATAAAACTGGCGAAATGACTGATAAAACTGGTGAGGGTGATAGTGGAGATTTCCTGGGCGATGGAGAGTGGAGTGAAGACCAGCAACACATCCCACATCCCTGGCCTTACCTCAGAGAAATGTTTGAAATCGCTGGCAGCAAAAAAGACTCCTGGAGAATGTATTGTAAATTGTGTCTACTAAAACGCCACAACCTTCTGGCATTCAAGAATTCGCCTTCCAATTTGAAAAAACACGTGGAGGTCAGAAATGATTCTTACTTTATACTTTTATACTTTAAGTATGTTTTAGAGCTTGTACTTTTTACTTTAACTTGAGTAAAAATTTGAGTCAATACTTCAACTTTTGCTAGAGTCTTTTTAAACACAGGTATCTATACTTTTACTTAAGTAAAGAATGTGTGTACTTCTGACACCTCTGGATATACCCATTTAAATTTTGGTCGTCTGCTTTTTTTGTTGTTGCTTTTTTCCAATTGAAAACCAGAGAAAATTGCTTTTAAAGTTTTTTTGCCCATTTTTTTTGTTGATATCTTTCAAAATCTATTGCATTTAAATGGATAAACTATTTATTTTACAGCTTAATGTGACCAAAGACATTGTGTGTATGTATGTGTATATATATATATATATGTATATGTATATGTATATGTATGTATGTATGTGTATATATATATATATATATATATATATATATATATAAATATAAATATATATATAAATGCTATTAAACCAGGTTGAGGCTCATGTACACGCAGTAAGACAGAAAACTCCATCGTTGAGTTTACAACCTTTACAGCATAAGGCACGTATTTTGGCTAACTTGTCATCTCGATCACTGCTAACTGTTCCCACACACACTGCTTTACAACTAGACATGACCCTATTAACTTCCCCAACGTCAGTCACAGGCTGTTCAACGTTTTCATTATCGTCGTGATCCTCATCCACAGGGGTGACAAATTCATGCTCCGTTTCCGCTAGATGCTAGTCTGATAAGGATGGCTGGACCAACTGAGTGCCGGTCAGTCGAAACTGACAAATTATTAGCTTTTATATCGCCGTTTGTGTACATTTCTAAGCTTTTTGATTGGTTTTATACAGAGATAGTGACGTTTCAGGGGATACCTGAAAAATGGGGAAATGCTCAGAAGTGACGAGAGGAGTTGAGAAAAGCAATGTTCATTTCCAGCGAATTTAGTAAAACTTGAAGCCAACTTTAATAGTCATTTAAATATTTTTACTCAATTATCTGGACTACGAAACTTGGGGAGATTATTATTGAATGTCTGTTCTTTGAAATTAGCTATTTAAAGAAAAATCTGTTTTTTCATTCTTTTTCCACATTATCGGTCGTATCTTAAAATAAAATGTTGCGACTTCCGACTCATTTCAGCAGATCAGGTCACATATAGTCTCGCATAGCCAGACCTTCAGACTGACGGCTGAAGGTCTGGAATTCATGGCAGCTTTCATTGGCCAAGGCACATGTCAAACAACCAATCACAGTTTGTTTCGTTCAGCGTCACGTTTCGGGGCGTGGAAATGCCCCCACAACAACAGACTGGCGTGCAACAAGTCAGTCATTGACATAACCAGCATTGAAAGATAACGAAGAAGAGGGAAAACAAGCAGTAAGTCAGTAATTTGTTCGCGAACGTCGCAATTGTGTTAAACAACAATGGCGTCTGCATAAGCACCTTTTAGCAAAATGCCGAGTAAATCAGTCTGCGCTTTGTTTCCCGGCGGACCGAAAATAAACGCGACACTCACGTCTCCCGGAAATCCGATCAAATTCAACTAATCAGATGACGACTTCGACATTCCTGAAGTGTTTCCAGTTAAGTGTTACGTTCCGTGGGCGTGACGTCTGAGGCTGAGACTGGGTCACATATAGCACTGATCTGCATCATGATTAATAGTAATTTTGATGTTAATAGTAACTCTAAATCTGTGTGCATATTGTTATTTTTTTGTTGAACAGTTAAGTTGTAAATATTCTTACAGTCAGTCACCTGTATGGCTTCGGGCTGATGGACGCGGAGGCCATGGTGAAAGAGGCAGAGCGCTGGAAACAAGTTCCCACACAGCACATCTGTGTGGAGAATGCCGATAAACAAATCAGGTATATGCAACAGCTCTTGAACCTCCCACATCAGGTCATTTATAAGTTTTACAAGTCAAAGTAAATGTAGATTTGTTTCCCGTAGAACCATCCGTCCAGAGCATGTCGTTCGTTCGGTGTACAAGGCGACAGGCTGCACGGATAGCGTAAACCATCATGTTATTTATCTGGAGCATGTGGTTGTGCGTATTACAATTACTCACCCGCGGCGAGGAGATTTGTCAATCAACTTAACGTCACCATCAGGGACAAAGTCACAGCTGCTCGCCAATAGGTACAGTATACAGACGATGCAGTAATCTTCAGTAAATGGCTACTTTGATAGATTTACTGCCTATTGTGGTTTGTTCTTTCTCCCTGGTGAATTTCAGTGGAAGAATTCCCAGATTTCCACTCAATTGGTCCAGTATTTTTAAGCGCATTTTGTGCTGTGATATAGCATCTGTTTATTGTTACTGCAGGCTGTTTGATCACTCAATGGAGGGCTTTAAGAACTGGGAATTCATGACAACTCACTGCTGGGGAGAGAAAGCTGCTGGAGACTGGATACTAGAGATCTATGACTCTCCGTCCCAACTCAGGAGCCAGAAAGCACCAGGTACTTTCTCCAGACAAAACTCACTACTTGTTACTTCACCTTTGAAAACACCATATGGTCTTATGCAGACATGATTTCACTAATATATGTGACCCTGGACCACAAAACCAGTCATAAGGGTCATTTTTTTGAAACTGAGAGTTATACATCATCTAAAAGCTGAATAAATAAGCTTTACATTGATGTATGGTTTGTTAGTAGAATATTTGACAGAGATATACAACTATTTGAAAATCTGGATCTGAGGGTGCAAAAAAATCTAAATATTGAGAAAAATCGCCTTAAGGCTGTCCAAATGAAGTTCTTAGCAATGCATATTACTAATCAAAAATTAAGTTTTTATACATTTTTGGTTGGAAACTTACAAAATATCTTCATGGAACATGATATTTACTTAATATAATAATTTACCTAATGATTTTTGACTAAAAACTACCACAGTACCAACATTTACTGTGGTGATTTACAGTTTAACAGTTCAGGTAGGGTGACCCAAAGAATAAAAGTTAATTGAGTGATCTGTGAGATTCATATTCATCCAAGTTAGTTTTAAAACTGGCGACTGCCAATTAAATATTAAATATTAAAGGGGTCATCGGATTCCCATTTTCCACAAGTTCATATGATTCTTTAGGGTCTTAATGAAAAGTCTCTAATATACTTTGGTTAAACATTCTCACTAGTAGTGTAAAAAACACCCTTTTACCTTGTCAAAATCAGCTATGCAAAATTTCAGCTCATTTTAAGACATGGCCCCTTTAAATGCTCTGCTCGCCCCGCCCCTCTCTGGGATAACGTTTACTTTAGCTGCGTTTAGCGGCGAAACATGCCAACAAGCACATTATTAAGAAAGGCCATTTGCAAAGATGCATAAAAACCCCTTATACTCACTTCTGCTGTGGGTGAAGCTGCATCACGAATGATTCACACAAACATAGATGCATATGTGGATCGGCACTTTCCATTTCAAAACGAAAGTCACGTTAAACCTCTGCGTCTTCAGCGGCTCAGATGTCGGGAGTAAATGACGACTACTATGTTCATTATTACATCCAACAACAGAACACCTCAATCGCTCAATTACTGTCTTCCTCTGCACCTGAGTCACACAATGGCGATCGTATTTGGACTTTTTCAGCCCGGTGAGGGCGGGTCTAATGTAAAACGCTCATGTCAATCAAATGTGTTTTGTCACAATGACAAGAAGCTGAGAATGAACTGATTTTAAAAAGGGGATATTACTTTTAAAGATTAAAGAAATACCACTGGGTAGATTTTTATCAATGTAGGGTGGTTGTGTACACAAACTACCAACACACATTAATGTTCAAACAACCTTAGTTTTGCACCCGATGACCCCTTTAAAGCTGGATGTGACATCTATTTTTGTCACGTCACATACAAAATGTTGTTTTGAAAATATAATATATTATTATAATGGGGAAAGCATACTGCTTTTTATGAAAAAAAGTATTATTAGAAGAAAATATATATTCTTTTAATCTCATGAGTCTTAAAAATGTTGTTTTAATATCATCTCATTATTACAAGAAAATGTCATTTTAATTAGAAAATTATACTGTTTTAATAACAGCATTTCACTATAACTAGAAAATGTCATTTTAATGAGAAAATTACACTGTTTTAATAACAGCATTTCACTATTACTAGAAAATGTCATTTTAATGTGAAACATATATTGTTTTAATGACAGCATCTAATTATGAGAAAATATATCACTTTAATAATACAACATATCAAAATCTGTTGTTTAAATGAAATAGATTATTTTTAATCAAATGTAAATTTGTGTCCCAGTCACGTTTTCAAGAAAGAAAGAAAAAAAGACAAAGAAAGAAAGGAAAAAAGAAAAGAAAGAAAGAGGAAAAGGGGAAAAGAAATGAATGGAAGAAAAAAAAGAAAGAAAACAATTCTATTTTATATTTTTACATTAACAACATAATCTATATTCTATTTATTAAAGCCAAGTATGAATCACATCAAGTTTAAGCATTTTACATTTATTCCAAAATGACTACTCAAGACACTTACAATTTAAATGATATATTTTATTTGTGAACGTATGTTCAGTTTTTCATTTTAATAGTCAACTTTTACCTATTTTTGAGTTTTTCTGATCATCAGTCATTTACTTTAAATTTCACCAAGCTGATTACTCACTAAAAACTCCCACAGATTACGTTTTCATGCCCTTTAAGTCTTATTTTGATGAATCTACGTGTATGAGCTGTTTACTTACCTTTTTTCAATTAGTCTTCCCATTAACGCCATTATATTGTTCATTCAGGCTGATTTGTGAATGCGCATGAGCAAGAGGCTGGATTCATCACATGAACCAATTATAACCATTCATAACCAATCATATCGGGATAGAGGCATTGCCTCCTCTTTCCCCCATTCATTCTCAATTACTCCCCAACAAACCCACTGCACGTTTTAAGGGGTCTGTTAAAACTGGGCTCAGAGGAGGCGATAGAGATGTTTCTTTATTGAATATCTAATAGCAGTTCTACGTTAATTTCATCAGTTTTTGTCTGCTTAGTTTAAGTACTGATACTGACATACTAGTGAATAATCTCTTTCATTTGGGAAGGCTGAGAAATGTGAGTGCTATAAATGATTGATTCTTAATGATATGCATTGCACACGACTGACTTGTGATTCATTCCAGGCAAGCTGAAAGAGTGGTCTCTTATACTTTATGGCACCTCCGTGCATCCATACTCATTCCGCAGTGACAAGCCCCGCTCACTGGCAGAGCCTCAGCCTGATGACGAATACAGTGAGGAGTATGTTGGTAAGTACTATAATTTCATTGTGCATTGCTGAGTAGTGTGGATGTTCCAGCACTGTGGAAACTGATCAGTTTCTGTTTTATCACATAAGGCTTGTGCCACCCTGAGTGTGGTGACAATGGCTGTGAGGGTCCAGGGCCCCAGCAGTGCATCACTTGCCTCCACTACTTCCTCAAGTTCAAGAACAACACCAGGTACACAGCTTTTCACAACATCAGTACACCTTAATAACTATACTTGATTGGTGTGTTTGTTTTGGTGTGTTATTAACTTATACCAGTGGTCTCCAAACTCTGTCCTGTCCTGTCAGCCGTTATACTGTGCTCATGGAGCACGCTGTAGCCTGAATCATGTAATATTAAAGCGAGCGAAACAACAATAATGTGCATCAGATCCATGTCACGTTTAGCAGCGGCAGCTCTTAAAGTAATAGCAGCCAAATAAGCTAATAACCCAGCTGCTGTGATGTCTGTTAATCACAGAACAAAGATAAAATAAGGAAATCAATAACTTTTGTAGCTTTACAAATTCATCTATATTTAATTTTTTTTTAGTGTTTGATAACTTTATTCAATTCTTGTATATTTCCAACTTGCCGAAGGGCACAGGTAAATATGACATTTATTATAATGGGTTTATGTGAAGATCGTTTTAAGTTCACTAAAATTAGAAGCTTTTATAAGTCTAACAAATGTTAAAATTGTTGGCTCTTATATACATATAATACTATATAATGTTGAATGGCTATAGTCAATAGTTAATTTTTAGGGGAAAAGGAACAATTTCCAAGACATCAGTAATATTGGTATCAGTTATACTTGCCTTCAGTCATAAAAAAAAAGATGCCATTAAACAAATATTAAAAATTACACTGTCTTTATGTTGTTGCTGCATTAATTTTGAAGAATGTAAAATGATGGCAATATAAAAGTATATTTAAAAACGTTATTGTTATGTGGGATTAATCACAATTAATTTTTTAAAATGTGCAATTTAATTCTTTTTAAATTCATTGACAGCTCTATTGTAATTTAATGATATTTGTAAAAAAATAGATTTCACCTTTTAAAATTTTGGAAACATTTAATCAATATTAAATTGCATAATAAGATGTGACAATTAAGACATTTTTTGTCATTCAATTTTAACTTTTTATATGAAAATCTCATTTGTTTTTGCATTACATTACTGTTCAGAAGGTCAGGGTTAGTAGATTTTTACATTACAATAATACTCTTATTTTTATTTATTAAATGTATCTTAAGTTACATTTATAATGTTAATGACATTTAAAAAGTTACAAAGGATTTCTATTTTTAAAAGAAAAGCTGCTCTTTTTAATTGTATCACTGTTTCCACAAAAATATAAGCAGCAGCTGTTTTCAACATTGATAATATTAGAATGATTTCTGAAGGATAATGTGACACTGACGACTGGAGTAATGATGCTGAAAATTCAGCTTTGCGTCACAGGAATAAATTACATTTTAAAATATATTCATAGAGAAAACAGTTATTTTAAATTGTAACAATATTTCACAAAATTACTGTATTTTTTTTTATACTCAAATAAATGAGAAAAGAGAACCTTACCTTAGAACTTTTACACAGTAGTGTATGAAAGCAGCATGAGTACTTGAGTACATTTCTATGAACTTGGCACATTTTCCATTGACTCAGATCAGTATTAAATGTCCATGTATTCATTTGTCTGGTATGTAGCCTTATAATGAACCGGCTAATGTACAGCCAGTCGGTCATTATTGCAAAATAAACTCCCTACAGAGTGACACAAGACCCCAACCTGGAGCATGTGTGTTGCGTAACATAATTACAGCTACCAACGAATTCAGAAAGTTTTAATACATTTGCAAAAAGCTTCTATTACTAAAAGTATTATTTTTTTTTACTGAAAATGATTTTACTTGTGAGTTAAAAGATTAATTAACTCGTATAAAAACATGAAAGCACATGCTGACAACAGCTGTGTGTCTGCGTTCCCCTGCTAACATCTCGCATCTTCCCAGACACTGCGTGTTTGTGTGTACGTGCACGTGTCAAGATTACATTTATAGATTTTTTGTTCTCCGGCATCCCAAGTTACACAAGCCATGCTCACATCTGGAGCTGATGGCTTTCTCAGACCCTGACTTTTGCCTTTGTTTCCTGGTGAAAGTCTTTCCTCGCGTCTGCCAGATGTTGATTTTTCTCGTCTCATGTGGCTCTTCCTGTCTGTGTCTGTCTCTCTCCATTTCTCTTTCCACCTCCGTCTGTCTGTCTCTCAGGATGTGTGTACCTGAGTGTCCGACTGGCTTTTTCCGGGACGATAAGAAGCGCTGTAAGAAGTGCTCACCGATGTGTGAGTCTTGCGTCGGCAGCCGCAGCGATCAGTGCTCCACCTGCCGCCTGGGACTGTACCTCGTGGAGGGAGGAAACAGCTGCATCAGCTCCTGTCTTGACGGCTTCTACCTGGACCTGGGCAAGTCCAATTTCATTTCATCTCACTCGTAGATGTGAATTGTGTTGAATTTGAGACCTCATGTGGCTCTTCTCTCACAGACCTCACCATGTGCCGGAAGTGCAGCGAGAATTGCAAGAAATGCACATCTGCGAATATCTGCACAGAATGCCAAATTGGTCTCAGGTAACTCAGCCCATTGCAACAACTACAGTATTTTGGTACAAGGTGCTTAAAGTGCTTTAAGTACTTGAATTTGACTTTTTGAAATGCATTGCCTGGAAAACCCTGGAAAATGGCAAAATTCCTGAAGAGGAACTTGAAAAGTGCTTGAATTATTGAAAGACAATGTATCTGTGAAATTAGTGTTTAAATTTGGTCAGTAAGCACATATCTTTTCATGCAATTTAAAAGACGCCATATCTTTTTTGCTTATGTCAGTTAATGTCAGAAAACCATCAAGCTAAGAAAGTAGTATTACCGACAGTGTTGTGTAAACATGGCTGAAGTCCTGAAAAGAGGAACAGATGAAGTTTACGCTGGAACCGCTCCTGTTGATTAAAAATCGTGAATATGATCATTCATTTCAAGTGATTCTCTAGCAAAAACCAGTTTAAAGGAAAATAGCCATTCATTTTTTAATTTCATCATTGCTTGTAACGATTTTAAAAAGCACATTGAAACTGATCTTTTCGAAACTTCAAATTAGTTAAATCATTGTGTTGCTAAATGATTCACTGTTCAGAAATCCTAAAATCGTTTGATTCAGATCGATTTGAAGTCCTGATCGAAATCAAATAACACCCAATTGGCTTTTTTTTTTTTGTCTAGAATGATGGTTTGCGAATAATTTGATTCAGATTTGGACTTCGGAACATGTATTGCGAATCATTTGATTAAGATCGTAACTGGTTTGTGAATCATTTCGCAAATGGATTAATTCAAATCAAATGATTTGCGATACACGATTTTGATGTCCCGAATGAAATCAAATGATTAACAATATGCATTTTGTTATCTGAAATGATGGTTTATGAATCATTTGATTCAGATTGGGACTTTGGAGTATGTATCGCGAATCAAATTTGTAACTGGTTTGTGAAACATTTCACGAATTGAGTCATTCAAATTGAATTCAGTTGAAATCAAATGATTCCTGATCTTGAATGATGGTTTGTGAACTTTGGAGCATGTATCACGAGTCATTTAATTTAGATCACAACTGGTTTGCAAATAATTTCGCGAATAGAATGATTCAAATCAAATGATTTGCGATACATGATTTGAAGTCCCAATCGAAATCAAATGATTCCTGATCTTGAATGATGGTTTGCAAATCATTCAGATCAGAACTTTGGAGCATGTATCACGAGTCATTTGATTTAGATCAGAACTGGTTTGTAAATCATTTCGCAAATAGAATGATTCAAATCAAATAATTTGCGATACACGATTTGAAGTCTTGATCAAAATGAAATAATTTGCGATATGCAAAGTTTCAATTTAAGTCAAATGATTTGTGATCTGCTCTTCAAGTCCTGGTCTAAAATGATTGTTCCTGTGAATACATGATTTTGAAGTCCTGATGGAAATCAAATGATTCACAATACGCATTTTCTCATCTGGAATAATGGTTTGCGAATCGCTTGAATCAGATCGGGACTTCGGAGCATGTATCACGGATCATTTGATTAAGATCGTAACTGGTTTGTGAATCATTTTGCAAATTGAATCATTCAAATCAAATGATTCGCAATACAAGATTTGAAGTCCTGAACGAAATCAAATGATTTGCGATACACAAAGTTCCAATTTAAGTCGAATGATTCGTGATCTGCGCTCCGAGTCTTGAAATGAAATTATGGTCCATGAATCATTATTCAGATTAGAAGTTCAGAGCATGTATTGCATTTGATTTAGATTGGAACGGATTTGTGTATCATTTAGCAAATTGAATGATTCAAATCAAATGATTTGCGGTTTCCTCATCTAGAATGATCATTATTCAGATCTGAATTTTGGGGCATGTATCGTCAATCATTTGATTAAGACCGTAACTGGTTTGTGAATCATTTTGCAAATTGAATAATTAAAATCAAATGATTTGAAGTCCTGATCGAAATCAAATAATTCGCAATACACCATTTCGTTATCTGGAATGATGGTTTGCGAATAATTTGATTCAGATTGGGACTTCAGAGCATGTAACGCAAATCATTTGATTAAGATTGTAACTGGGTTGTAAATCATTTTGCGAATTGAATAATTCAAGTAAAATGTTTTGCAATACACAATTTGAAGTCTTGAATGAAATCAAGTGATTCACGATATGCATTTTCTCTTCTGGAATGATGGTTTGCAAATCTTTATTCAAATCGGAACTTCGCAGCATATATCACAAATAATTTTATTAAGATCTTAACTGCTTTGTTAACCCTTTTGGTAAATAGAATGATTCAACTCAAATGATTTGGGATAAGCAAAGTTCCAATTTAAGTTGAATGAATTGCGATCTGCACTCCGAGTCCTCAAATGAAATGATTGTTCTTGAATCATTATTCAGATCAGAATTTCAGATTTAGAATGATGGTTTGCAAATCATTATTTAGATCGGAACTTCAGAGCGTGTATCGCGAATCATTTGATTTAGATCGTAACTGGTTTGTGAATCATTTTGCGAATTGAATGATTCAAATCAAATGATTTGCGATACACTATTTGAAGTCCTGGTTGAAGTCAAATGATTCACGAAATTATGGTTTGTAAATCATTATTCAGATCAAAATTTCAGAGCGTGTATTATGAATCAATTGATTTAGATCGGAACAGGTTTGTGAATTATTTCGCGAATTGAATGAATGAAATGAATAACGATGCACATTTCTGATCTGGAATGATGGTTTGTGAATCATTATTCAGATCGGAACTTCAGAGCATGAAACGCAAATCATTTGATTCAGATCAAGACTTCGGTGTGGTTTCGCAAACCATTTGTATCAGGATTTCGGAACAATTTTGTCAATCTTTTTTCCGATTTTTTTTTTTTTTCCTTAAACGGTAGAAAACTTCAAACCATTAAGGCAATACAGTTATAAAAACAAAACAAAGAAAAAATAAAGAAATTATACACAAATTAAATTATTACTATAGTAAAAGTGTAATATACTACGTAATACTTTAGTGCATGTGCTTTTCTTCATTTTTTTATTAGTATATTTTTATTTATCTATTTGTCGTTTTTAAGAATTTGAAATAGAAGACTTTGTTTGATAAGTGAGATCTCTGAAGTCCTTGAAAATCAAAAAAGTATTTCACCTCCTACATGTTTTTTTGGGCCAGTATATGAAATACAGTTAAAAACCTGGACTAAAATTAATGATACTTTCCAACGATCTACGCTGAGAGCTGTCAAAATAAAGCCACATTGGCTAAACGCTGAATTATCACTGGAAACGTCCTGTTACACACGTCGTAGCTCTTGAGTTCAGACGTATGTTGAAATACTCTCTCTAGTGAGTGATTGTGCTTGGGCTTTTCCTACTCCTCTCTGACGTTCGATAAAGAGGGAGAGAGAGAGGTGGAAAAAACAGAGGGAGAAAAGAAAAACAGGTCATGGCACAAAATCTGGCGTAATGCGCAGCAGCTGTTCTGTGAATGGTTTTGAAACTTTCTCTGAATATACGTAAAGGTTTTTTCGCCCACTCGTTTGGACTTTAATCCATCGTTGTTGATCTTTTTAGACTTGTTTATATTACAGAAGGTATTGAGCAGGATGGCAGGGATAGTGTACAGATGAGATGAGTTTTTCTGCCCACAGTTTTTCTCTGTTTAAGGTTGCAATTACAGTCTTTGTAATTATTCATATGGCTAGTCATTTGTGGCTGTTTTGGGAAAAGTTTATTAGTCTGCTGCATGAGTTTAGATGGTAGGCCTTTTATAAAAAGTGTGATTAAAAAAGCAGCTCTACAGTGCTGCATTAAAACCAGTTTGATAGGTATTTCCTCACATATTATAATCATTATTTACTCAACCATTTATTTTGCAGTGTTTTACCACAGTGTTTTACTGCCACGTTAAAAAATAAAAGAAATCTAAGATTACGAGATTAAAGTCGAAATTATGAGAATAAAGTCGAAATCTTTCCGATTACAATGAGACATCTGTTTTATTAAATTAGGCTATACTGTTTTTTTTTTTTTTCATTCATTCTCATGTTCCTTTCACGTTTATATTGTGCTAGAAACTTGAAATAAAGAGGAAACACATTTATAATTTGTATTTCGTGATAAAACTGACAAAATTTGAAAGCTGAGCGGTGTTATATTAAAAGCAATAAAGCACAAAATTATTGCAATTACTGGGTGGCTGGCGCACTACAAATCATAAATGGAAGATGTTAATATATTTTTTCCAATCATTTACTGTATTATACCGTGAATAAAACAACTTGTAAATAGTCCCTTATATTCTTCAGAAAAGACAACAATAGTCAATATGTTAACAAGTTGGAGTCCACTTCAACTCTTAGAATGTTTTATTGTTGTTTTTAATTATATACATGTGACAGATGAAAGATTGGACACCACAGATGTTTTTAAGGAGTAGGTGGTGGAATTTCACAAATAAAACTGTATAATTTAATGAAATGAATGAATGTCTCATTGTAATCGAAAAAAAAGATTCCCATGAATACAGCGATTTGTCCCGCCACATTAAAGAGCATGAAAAATACATAATTGAAAGACACATTGTTTTTATTTGGCTTTAAACTGACAGATTTTAAAGCTGAGACTTTGTTTTGTATCAAAAGTACCAAAAAGCACAAAGCTTATTGCTATTATTAGGTGGCTGGCGCACTACAAATAGGCCTAATGAATACAATCGAAGACGTGAAATATTATTTCCAAGCATACTGTCCTTGCGAGTATACCACATGGTATAATTTCTGCTAATAATTCCACATATATTCAAATCAATTCCGGTGGCTTGGCAAATTCTCCTGGTGCTCCCAATTCTCGTAATTTCGACTTTATTCACAAAACATTTTTACGATAATTTTTTATAATATTACGACTTTAATATCGTAATTTTATATTTTTGATTTTTTAACGTGGCACTAAAATGCCGTCATAGTGTTGAAGCAAGCAAGGGAAATTCTATAATAAGGCATTTTTTAAATTAAATAAAATGGCAACTGAATTTTCGTCAGGGATTACATTTTTACACCAACTAATTTGCATGACTGTTGTAGTCATTTGTGATTAAAGTTTTTTTTTTTTTTTTTTACCAAATAAAATATTTTATAGCTTTAAATAACTTGAAAAATTACTTTGAATTAGTTTATTAATCAAATTTTTAAATGTCCTCATATATCCCGATTTTCCAAGACCAATTCTGGTTTTTGAAATGACAGCAGTTGATGAAATCAGAAATATGATGCCAGTTTACAGTCTTGATTTATCTATTTTTTTTTTTAGGTTTTAGCTTATTTTTGCTTGTTTGGTCTCATTTTAAAGGGGTCATCGGATGCAGAGTTCACTTTTGAACTTAAATGTGTGTTGGCAGTGTGTATACACAAACACCCTATAATGATCAAATCCGCCCAGTGGCTTTTATTTAAAGGAACTGTATGTAAGAAATTTATGTCAGTTAATCATAAAATGACCCTGACATGTCATTAAGACATTAAGAAATCATGTTCATTTCAAATACTTATATCACTGACAACAGTGGTCCGGCCAGGATATTGTCATTTAAAAGTGAAAGTTGCAGCCCACAACTGATGTTATTGTTGTCATTTTGTGTTTTGGCCTGAGGCTCCACCCTCCAGCTATCTACCAATCACGAAGTCAGTAGAGTTTCGTCATCCGGGTTGCCAGCACTGCTCTAGTTACAGCTGCAGCTACGAACGTGTCGGATAAAACATGTACGAAACCTAAAAGACCTTCGTTATGAATCCGAAATACGTCGTGACAAAATCCGAAATAAAACAAGGATTTGTATAGGAGATGCCTTTGAAAGATGGAGACGGCTGAAAACGGATCCTGCAGCTTAGCTGGCAACCTCGAGTCAGGGGGGAGCGGGAGGGGATACACTATTCTACAGTATTTTGAAAGTGATTGCAGTACCAGTTTTGGCCACAATCCTACATATGGTTCCTTTAATCTGTGAAAATAATTTCCCCTTTTTCAAATCAAGCTATTCTCAGCATCTTGTATGTGTGACGTCCAAAGACTAGAATACCCAAGACGTGTCCCTCGTATAGTTTTGAATGGGAGAAAATGCAACGCTCATTATGGCCGTGAAGCCCCGCCTTCTTAATGAAAGAGCCAATCGTTGATTAGTAAAGTCAGCGTGTCACTGCAGCTGCCGTTAAAAATCCCTGTTGCTATACAAACAATCAGTGCTCTGAGACGTGCGCTCAGTACTGTGCATGCGCACTGGCTGATCTAGTCTGAAATATAAGCTTTTTTAACGCTATTGGAGAACAAGGAATAAAATTTATGAGGCAGTTTTTGTGAGATTTCATTGGTGATTTCAAGTATGAAATTTAATCGTAAACTTGGTGAACAGTTTTGGAGAATTTGATGTTTCCCCATTCAAAGAGATAGAAACTGCACTTGCATGCCCTAGAGGTGTTTCAAAGATGGCAGCCGAGTGACATGACTTGCCTTATGACTTGCTGCATCACGAATGATTCGCACGAACATAGACGCATATGTAGATCGGGATTTGCGCTTTCCTTTCAAAAACGAAAGTAACGTTAATCCTCTGCATCTTCAGTGGCTCAGATGATGGTAGTAAATGACTACAGCTATGTTCATTATTACATCTAACAACAGAACACCTCAATCGTTCAATCAGAGACATTCTTGTCTTCCCCTGCACCTGAGTCACAAAATGGCGATCAGAGTCAGAGTGTTTCAGCTCGGTGAGGGCGGGTCTATGGTAAGCCGCTCATGTCAATCAACTATCGTGGGAGTGGCCTCTGTCTGTGTGCCGTCACACCGACAAGAAGCTGAGAATGACCTGATTTTAAAAAGGGGATATTACTTTTAAAGATAATAAAAAAAAAAAACACTTTGTGGATTTTTAACTAGGGGTGTCAAAATTAATCGTTTTTACGATGCATCGCGATGCAGACAAGGACGATTCGGTATCGGTACTCAGTCCCAGTGCCAGAACACGCGACCCGCGGGGCTTGTATGATTTTCTGGGAAGGGGGGTTGTGCTAACGAGGGGAGTACTCCACATGAATAAAATAAGTCTTCAGATTTTAACTGAAAGGATTATCGCCACTTTCTTTCCACAGCGGTGCATTTAACGAACTAACAAACATCATTTATTTGGTTGAAAAGACGAACTGAGCGCGTCTATCTGGCTCAGCACCGTTTTCTTTAGCTATTTTACACAAATATAATGTTTTGTTGATATTGTGAGTAGGGCTGCAACTAACGACTATTTTAATAGTCGACTAGTCACCGACTATTGAAACGATTAGTCGACTAATCGGATAATTATTCAATTTTTCTCAAATTTAGCATGAGATTGCTTTAATTATGTGGAAAATTATAGTAAACACAAGAAAGAAGGGGGTACTTCAATAAAAAATGCATATTTTACTGCTGATAGGCCAATTCATACTAAAAGTAAATAAAAATGCCCTGTCTAAAACCAATTAGGCACAGTGCTCGGTCAGTACAGACATAAATGCATAAATTAAGAAACTCTATAATTTTTTTAATGGACAGGCACATTTGTTTTATAAGAAAAAATAAATTAAAATCAAGTAAACATTTTCTTCCTGTAAACCATCAGCAGCAATAAAACAGTAAACAAAAATGTATATCCAAAACAAAACGTATTGGCTTCCATGTTATTTAAATCTTACTGAGGCCAGCCAAACTCCGTTTCATTCAACTGTCCGACGTGCTTTCTCTTTAAATGTTCGTGCATCACAGAGGTGCTGCCGTGATGCGCAAGGACTGCTTTACAAACCATGCAGGTAATATTTTAATTCGCCGTAGCAGGCTAAAATGCTCCCAAACTTTACCCCTTTTTCATACATACTCAGTCTGCAGTGCGTCTACAGTCCGTGTGCGTTACGTATGCGGTGCAGAAGAAGCACAGACTCGTTTTGCTTTCACACAGAACGCGTTTGCAGTCCGTACATTGTGAACGTTCTAATCCGTTAACATGGGTGTGGAAAAAAAAAACGCACTGCAGACGGAGTATGTGTGAAACGGGCGTGTTTTGGTACGCGCAGCTGCTGCGTTGGACGCCGCCATTTCTGTATGTTATCGCTCAGCATAGAAGCTGCGTATGTGCGACTCTCGGCAGAAAGATGCCTCACTCGGTTGTCTGGCGACAACATCGACAATGAAATTCATTGTCGACTATTTCTATTATCGATTTTTGTCGACAACGTCGACGAATCGTTGCAGCCCTAATTGTGAGTGCACTTAATAATAGTAGTAGACCTTTTGCAGTTTTGAATGATGTATTATTCTTACCTTTATCAACAAAAATGGTGTATTTTAGGTTTCCACTGTTATTAAGAAAAAAATGAAAGTGATTGCTCTGGCGCTTCAATGTGCAGCTGTAAAGCCTGCTTTCGCTTTTGCTTTCACTCTCCGCGCAAACGATTGGATATGCGTCTAACCGCGCACATTTATCTAGGTTAAATGTTTAAATTAATATTCTGAAATGCATCAAGTGTTTTATGTCTATGGATTTTATTTAATGCAAGTCATGTTGGTTTGAGAAGGCTAAATTGATCAAACATGCTCAACTCATTGCCGCTGACAGCTTGGTCGTTAGGTCATTACTTTAAAAATCAAAAGCTTGAATTTATCAAACAGAAAATGTTCCAAACATATTTCTAAATTAACTTAAAAAGGGAACAAAACGAAATCTAGCCACTTTGCCATTAGAATCCAAACTGAACTCTGTTAATGGCTGCAACACAAAAGATAGGGCTCGGGTCTGAGAGTCTCAGGCTGGGCTCGTGCGGGACTCTATTCGTTCCCTCGTTTCAATTAAATAAGATCTGAGCGGTAGAATCTCGGTTAAAATCGTATTCGGTTTAGTTTTTCACGTTTAAAATGACTATGGCGGCAGCTTTTATAGCAAAAGATATATTTCGCCATTGTTAAATATAATGGAGCCGTGATATAAGCTTCCCTCACGCTGACACTTTTCAGAAAAGACTAGGAACTCTACAACGAAACCAAAGCCCAGGTATTTACTTTTGTGTATTTGTTCTAAATGTTGCTGTTGTCTTCTGTGCCCAGTCTTTAGTTTTGTTTGATACATTCAAGAAGTGTTTTTCTCTGAGAAGGTAAGATTAAAGTTTCAGCTCATATATCTAACTGTTTGTATTTATTAACACAATTGTATATATTTGAAGTAAAATTGAAAAATGAGTATGTAGTGCATCGTCAATGCATCGAGATATTGTATTGAACCGAATCGATGACATGATAATCGTAATCGAACCGTAAGACCACTGTCGGTTCACACCCCTATTTTTAACATTTGTAGGGTGGTTGTGTACACAAACTGCCAACACACATTAATGTTCAAACAACATGTAAAAGTGAGTTTTGCATCCGACGACCCCTTTAGAGAGACTTTGGTGATGTCACACCAACAGAGGGACGGGGCGAGCAGAGCTCATTAGCATTTAAAGCAACATCCACCAGAATAGGTTGATTTTTGCAGAGCTTATTTTGGCAAGGTAAAAAGGGTGTTTACACTACCATTGAGAAATTTTAACCAAAGCTGTTATAGTTTTCATTAAGACCCTTTAGAATCATATCAACTTGTGGAAAATGGGCATCCGATGACCCCTTTAAATAATTTTAAGTCATCTTGTGGCCTTCTTGGAAGTCTGCTGAGGCCCCCTAGTGTGTCCCAGGCCCCTGGATGAGAACCTCAATACCAAAAAGTGTTGTGTTTTTAGCCCCACCTGCTGTTTTTACTCATTACTCTCCTTTTTTTCCTGATATGCTCTGGCGGCCCTCTCACAGTTTTAAAAGCAGGATGTGAAGAACAAGTTTTTACAATAACTTTTGTCTTATCGCTGAACCTCTTTGAATAACTCCCTCTTCCGTTTTGTCTCTCCCTCTTTCTTTGCTTCTGTCTGTCTTTTCCTGCTAGTCTACAGGGGAATAAGTGTCAGCTGAGCTGTGAACCTGGCACCTATTATAATGGGCACCGAAGAGCATGTGAAAAGTGCCACTCGACTTGTGCCACCTGTGCAGGTAAACACTTTATTTTCCATTTAGTTTTGCAGTAGGCTTTGATTATGATCTGTTGCTTAAAAGTAATTTTTAAAAAATACCTTCCAGTAGCCATTTTCTATATTCTTTTGGAGAGAACACTGATTGGCTATATAATCATTCTGTGCACAAAAAAGATGCACAGTATGATGTAATTTTGAAGTTGTAGACTTAACAAGACTGTGAAGTGCCTGCTGAGACTATTACGTCAATGCTGTTCTCTCCAGTGTCCAGAAATTGCAGCTAATTACTAAGGGTTTGCAGAACAACCAGTGCTTAGTTTCTGAATATAGTTTATCCAGCACAATTACTGTTGCTAGCTCAGATTCTGCCCCAGATTTTAACAGCAGTTAATGTATGCACACGTGTACACTAACGATGATGATCACTTTTGTTTAAACTGTGTTTATTGCAACAGCTCGCTACTACTTTTCAAAAAATTACTGCTCACAAAAAGCTTTTTTAGTTCAAGTCACAAGAGCAAATTAAAGTTCTTCTGGGATGGTAATTAAAGTAATAAACACGGTTGTAAAGGACCTTTTGAGTTGGCCTCTAATCTAAGGAAGCATATTTTCGCCATGAAAGAAAAAAGATCATGCTTTGGTAAATTAAGTTTATGATACAAAAAGTCTAAATTAGGAGTTAGTAAGAGATGTCCAAATTATGAAATAAAAAAGCTTAATTATGAGAAGTCAAAATCGACATACTAAGTGATAATAATGAGATATTGAAATTGACGTACTGTGTCATTGACATAGAAGTGTAAATTAAGATATTTTGACAATGTCACAGTTTTCATAATTATGGCTTGTTTCATAATCATTTATGGGTTTCCGTCCATTTTGACTTCATTTTGATTCTTATAATTTTACAATCAATTATAATTGATCTTATAATTACAATCTAGCAAGTAAGTTTTTGAAATTTTTGTCAATTTCGATTGATCAGTTTCTACTTTATCTTGTAACTGACTTAGTATGTTATAATTTTGACTCATAATTGACTTAGTATTTCATATTTTTGACTTGTCAAATTCAACTTTATCTCGTAATTGACTTAGTATGTCCAACTTTATTCCCTGTGCTCTCATAATTGTCATAATTTTGACATATGCCAGTTTCTTTTTATTTCAACATGTCAATTTTAACTTAATCTCATAATTGACTTAGTGTCGTAAATGTTTGTTATAACTTGTCAATTTCAACTTTATCTCATAATCTCAATTGTTTATATCATAGCATGTCATAATTTTTACATTTTAGTTTTTGTCAATATTTTTGACTTGTCGATTTCAACTTTATCCTGCAATTGACTTAGTATGTCATAATTTCGACTTGTCAAATTCAATTATGGCGATCATAATTATTCTCATAATTATGTTTATCTCATAGCATGTCATAATTTTGACATGTCAGTTTTTTTATTTCAACATGTCAATTTTAACTTAATCTCATAATTGTTTATCTCATAGTGTGTCATAATTTTGACGTGTTAGTTTTTGTCATAATTTTGATTTCAACTTTATCCCGTAATTTACTTAGTATGTCATAATTTCGACTTGTCAAATTCAACTATCTCATAGGGGTGGGAGAAAAAATCGATTCTCCGATGCATCGCGATTCTCTCTTCAACGATTCTGAATCGATTCCTAATATTTCAGAATCGATTCTGAGCTTGTTTTTTTTTTTTTTTCGCTTATGGCACGTGTGCGGGCTAGAGACGCTGCCGGCTTCATTGCACAGCATTTGCACTGTGAGACTCGTGCGCACTGCTTGACATTGTGTGCTTCCACCTGCCGTGTTTTACTTAAGTTATGCTTTCATTTCTGCCGTCTGGAATGCAGTACTATTAGATGCACTGACAGACTTTCGCGTGCGCTTTGTGTTTGTTCGTCCTAAAGCTCGATTGCAGATGCGGTTAAATGCACTTGCGTTTTCAAATAGTTTTAAACGAAACTGTACATACAGTCAGTTATGTTTTTAGAGCAGGACAAAACATCTGATATATCGAAATAGATCTGTGCATCAGTGGCGTTCCGTCCATATAAGCTGCTAATGCTCCGCATACCCAGGCTGTCAGAGAGACTGCGTTCACGTGTTAAATAATATAAACATGCTTATAAGTTGATCCCTTATTTGAGATAGAATCTTCCGGGCAAGCAGATTCTCCGCATCTTCCTCGACTCCTCAGAATTGATGCGCATTCTCTGTTTTTCTGTCATGCGCATGACTTTATTCGCGGGGTAAGCTGTCCGCGAAGCGCTCGCCCAAGCGGAAAAACGCGCTGTTGCTGCCAGATCCTGATTGCCGAAAATCATATTGTGTTTGATGCACAACTTACTCGACTAAATCAAATGAAAAACAAAAACAAAAAAACATCCTAACTGTATATTATCATAATTTCTCAACAATTCAAAATGGGAAAGTCCACTGAAAAAAATAGCCTATATAAAATGTCTATAATTTTTTAAAATAATAATAAACAGGGAAAAGAGGAAATATTAAAATATGATTTCGTCTCTGATTTTATTGGTTTCTAAATAATCTAAAGATATAATTATTTTTGGTATTACTGGTGGTTTTAGCACTAAGCATGCCTGGTTAAAAAAAAAAAAAAAGTCACCGTTCGCCACTGCTGTGCATTAGTTTGTTAAAGCTGCCCGTCTATGATCTCATCAGTAATAATAAAATGGCAGTAATGAGGAAAAAAGAAAAACTATTGTCTGTAAACTTTCAGATACCTAAAGAACACTTATTTTGAATAATTAATTGTTTTAAAAATACCTTGCTTATATAGTTTAAAAAATAAAGTAAAATTGGCACAAAATAAATTTGAAATAAAACATGAAAATGTAGCCATGTGCAGTACTATTGAAAACTAAGAATGTGAGCATCATGATATTTAGTTAATAATGAAAACATAGTTTTCAATAGTTCAATAGTTTTTAATAGTTAGTAATTAAATTAAATTGAATCTTGAAACCAGTGAAGATTGACACACCTACTTTTACAGAGATTTCAACTATAAACAAAAAGCATATAAACTGCAATTTTACATGTTTTTAAAATTGTAAAGTTGTATTTGCACAGCAGAAGAATTAATTGGGGAAAAAATGTAGATCAAGAATCGTTTTGGAATCGGATCGTGACTCCCAGAATCGGAATCGGATCGGATCGTGAAGTGCCTGAAGATTCCCACCCCTACTATCTCATAATTATGTTTATCTCATAGCATGTCATAATTTTGACATTAGTTTTTGTCGTAATTTTGACTTGTCAATTTCAACTTTATCCCGTAATTGACTTCATATGTCCAACTTTATTCCCTGTGCTCTCATAATTGTCATAATTTTGACATGTCAGTTTTTTTTTTTTAATTTCAACGTCAATTTGAACTTAATCTCATAATTGACTTAGTGTCGTAAATGTTTGTTATAACTTGTCAGTTTCAACTTTATCTCATAATTGTTTATCTCATAGTGTGTCATAATTTTGACATGTTAGTTTTTGTCATAATTTTGACTTGTCAATTTCAACTTTATCTCGTAATTGACTTAGTATCTCATAATTTCGACTCATCAGTTTTAACTTTATCTTGTAACTGACTTAGTATGTTATAATTTTGACTTGTCAATTTAAACTTTATCTCGTAATTAACTGTCAATTTTGACTTGTCAATTTAAACTATCTCGTAATTGACTTAGTATTTCATAATTTTGACTTGTCAAATTCAACTTTATCTCATAATTGTTTATCTCATAGTGTGTCATAATTTTGACATGTTAGTTTTTGTCATAATTTCGACTTGTCAATTTCAACTTTATCTCATAATTTACTTAGTATTTCATAATTTTGACTTGTCAAATTCAACTATCTCATAATTATGTTTATCTCATAGCATGTCATAATTTTGACATGTTAGTTTTTGTCATAATTTTGACTTGTCGATTTCAACTTTATCTCGTAATTGACTTCGTATGTTCAACTTTATTCCCTGAGCTCTCATTATTGTCATAATTTTGACAATTATGTAATTGACTTCGTATGTTCAACTTTATTCCCTGTGCTCTCATAATTGTCATAATTTTGACATGTTAGTTTTTGTCATAATTTTGACTTGTCAATTTCAACTTTATCTCATAATTGACTTAGTATGTCAATTTTGATTTGTCAGCTTTTGTCATAATTTCGATTTGTCAAATTGAACTTTATCTTGTAGTTGACTTTATTCCCTGTGCTCTCATAATTGTCATAATTTTGACATGTCATTTTTTTTTATTTCAACATGTCAATTCTAACTTAATCTCATAATTGTTTATCTCATAGTGTGTCATAATTTTGACGTGTTAGTTTTTGTCATAATTTTGACTTGTCTATTTCAACTTTATCCCGTAATTGACTTAGAATGTCATAATTTTTACATATGTCAGTTTTTGTCATAGTTTAGACTCATTTTAAACTCTTGTACTTGACTTAGTATGTCAATTTTAACCTGTCAATTTCAACCTTATCTTGTAATTGATGGTATGTCATAATTTTGACTTGTCAGTTTCAACTTTATCTCGTAATTATGACTTATGTCATAATTTTGGCATGTCAGTTTTTTGTCTTAAATTCAACTTGTCAGTTTCAACTTTATCTCGTAATTATGACTTATGTCATAATTTTGACATGTCAGTTTTTGTCATAATTTCAACTTGTCAGTTTCAACTTTCTCATAAATGACTTGTCATCATTTTGACTTGTCAATTTAAACTTTACCATAATAATGGCTTAGTATGTCATCATTTTGACTTGTGTCCATTTTTGTCATTATTTCAACTTGTCAATTTCAACTTTATCTCACAGTTATGTCACATTATGACTTCTCAGCTTAATGTCAATTTCAACTTCATCCCATAATTTCGACTTTATTTCATAATTGAAGTAAATATTTATAGTTTTTGTGATCATTTTAACTTCTCAGTTTTAACTTTATCATAATTACGACTTAGTATGTCATAAACTCTGACATAAGTCAAATTTTACGTCATCATTTTGACCCGACAAGCTTTGACGTGCCTTTTAAGATTTAGTTTCCCTACAAGCAATAGGATATTTGTATTTTTTGTAACTAATGCACAGTGGCTGCCAAATATTCTCAGAGGAATCCCTTTCAAAAGGATTTGTTTCTAAGTGTGTACATTCCAAAGTGTATTCCAAATTATTTGCGGTCTGGCTTGTTGGGAACATGATGGTATTCCCTGTGCTCAGGAACTGGCATTGAAGCATGTAATGAGTGCGCTCCGGGCTATTACTTTGAGGAGTGGCGCTGCGTCTCCAGCTGCAGTGTGGGATATTACTTGGCAGAACAAACGACAGACAACGGAGATGTCCAGAAGTCCTGTCAAAAGTCAGTATTTCATTGCTAAAAGTGACATCTGAGAAAGTGTTTACATTTTAAGCGGTAATGATGCATCACGGTTGGGATTGTCCCTGCAGGTGTGATCCTACCTGCTACGTCTGCGCAGGGCCCGGGGAGAGGAACTGCAGCACCTGCGTGAGCGGCTATAACCTGGAAAATGGCGTGTGTGTCGTCAGCACCATCTGTAAAGATGGTGAGTACTGTCGATTCATCCATGTGTAAAATTATTGTGTGGTTTCTTTCCTGCAGATTGTGTTCTGAATCTTTTGTGCAACAAAATATTTTAGTTTTTGCATGGGGTTGAATCATGGTGTGTTTATTTTGTTTTTCTGATGTTGGAAATATGTCTGGGTCACATTTCACCCCAAATTAAAAAGAAAATTCTATTTTGCAAATACATTTTTTTTTCTTCCCATAATCAAGCGCATTTTCTGCCAAATTCTTATTCTGTGTTGAATGTGAATGTTTTACTTGGTTTACTTGAAGTTTGGGGGCAGTACCCCAAACTTTTTTGTTTTTTACAAGTCAAATATTCCCAAAAGGGTTGCATGTATTTCATCAAAAATACACTAATGTTAATATTGTAAAATATAATTATAATTTAAAAGAACTGTATTCTATTTAAATATTTTAAATAGATAAATACATTTTAAAATGAAAATTCAGCTTTGCATTTTAGGAATAAATTTACATTAGCATTACTTCAGTCTTCAGTGTCACGTGATCCTTAAGAAATTCTGATTTGCTGCCTTAAGATTAAAGAATAAATAAATAAAAAAATTTTTCACCTCACAGTTCTGAGTTCTCAGAATTCAGTTTTATTGTTTCTGACACATAATTATTTTTATTTTTTTATTTTGTGTGTGCAAATGTAAGTTTATGTCTCTCAATTCTAAGTATATATCACGCTATTCTGAAATTTTCTGATTATGAAGATGAGAAAAAAAGAATAGGGAGTTAAAAACTTAAAGATTGGGAGAAAGTCTTGTTAGATAAAGTCATAATTACCATTTATTTATTCATTTATTTAAAATCAATTTTTAATTATTTTTATGTGGCGGTAACAAACTTCTATAGTAAAGAGTTGTAATGCCTAATATTTTTCTTAATTCTTTTTCAGCATTTAATAAATGCTAAAAAGAATTTATTTGAAATAGAATTTTTGTAATAATATAAAAGTCTTTACTGTTGTGTTTGATCAATTTAATGATTGAAAGTATTAATTTCTTTCTGAAAAAAAAAATATTGCTGGGCAATAGTTAACCATAATTTATTCCATGCAAAATAAAAGTATTTGTGAACAAAATATACATATGTAAAATAAATATATATGTGACCCTGGACCACAAAACCAGTCATAAGGTTAAATTTTACAAAACTGAGATATATACATCATATGAAAGCTCAATAAATAAGCTTTCTATTGATGTATGGTTTGTTAGGATAGGACAATATTTGGCTGAGATACATCAATTTGAAAATCTGGAATCTGAGGGTGCAAAAAAATCAAAATACTGAGAAAATCACGTTTAAAGTTGTCCAAATTGAGTTCTTAACAATGCATATTACTAATCAAAAATTACATTTTGATAGGTTTACAGTAGGAATTTTACAAAAAATCTTAATGTAACATGATCTTTACTTAATTTCCTAATGATTTTTGACATAAAAGAAAAATCAATAATTTTGACCCATACAATGTATTTTTGGCTATTGCTACAAATATACCCCAGCGACTTAAGACTGGTTTTGTGCTCCAGGGTCACATATGTATATGTATATGTATATATGGGTGTGTGTGTACTGTGTATATATAAATACACAAACATGCATGAATATATTTAAGAGAAATATGTTTATATATTCAATATATTTTTAATAGAAATTTATGACTATATATATATATATATATATGTATGTATATGTATATATAAATAAGCGATTAATCATGATTAATTGTTGCCCAGCACAAAAATTTTTTTTATTTTTTTGAACGGTTCTGTAATTTCCATGATTCCGAATAGTGATCTAATTAGATCCTGATTATTGTAATAATTGTAAAAATTATTCAGACATTTAAAATATTTTAAAAAGCCAGTACAAAGAATACCACCATGATGTACAAATTATTTGCAATATAAAATAAATATAAAAATATTCAATATTTTTTTTTTTACTTTCGATTTTGAGGTGAAATGTGGCCAAATATTTAACGGCATAAGAATCCTTGTGAATTTGTAGAACGTTTTTACAGTGGAGCATAACTGTCTTCTTTTTCTAGCAAATGACAAAGTTACACCGTCAACCTGTGACACTGTAAAAATGATTTTTTTGCTCACTTTCTAAATGTTTGTTCTCCTTCTCTCCCCGATGATCTTTCCTTCAAATCTTTCCATCCTGGATTCCAATCACACCTGGATATCTTCCTCCGTCGCACAATCAACTGGATTAAAAAAAAAAATGAATAAACCCAACAAAACATTTGCCTGTCAATGTGACGCGCTCTGCGTCATTTCCTGTCCGCCGCCCGATCGCATTCTGTCTCTCTGCTCCTCTCTCCTCTTCCTGCTCTCTGGAAAGCAAATGAAGAATCGTGGGCTGAGGGAAGTTTCTGTGTGCTAGTGAAAAAGAACAATCTGTGCCAGAGGAAGGTTCTGCAGCAGCTGTGCTGTAGAACATGTTCTCTAAAGGGCTGAAGGAACTTTTCCGGCCCCACTTACCGCTCACGTTCCGCTAATTTATATTCCAGTCGGGAACCTCGAATATGGGACTACATCGTGAGGTTTTTCCCCGATGCCAGAACTACAACAAACCTACCTTTATCTCTGTGCGTCTGTGTATGTGTGTGTGCGAGCGTGTCGACAGAAGCTGTCAGGGTGGTGCGACTGGGATCAGTAATAAACAGCAAATCATACATGTCAGTATTTTGTGACCAAAGCATGGATGCCAAATTTTTGTACCTTTTTCTTCGTTTGGGGTCCAAGAGAAGAATTTGGAGCGACATGCTGAGCGTTGAAGCGGCGGTTCTTTATTTTTCCACGGTTTGACGTATGATGACGACAACAATGATCAAAGCCAGTTTGTGCATATTCTGAATAAAAGCGCACTCAGAGAACCTCCACGAGTTTCAGCAAGACCTCTGTGAGCAAAGGGACGCGTAAACCATAGCACAGGTTCATCCACTGACCTTCACGACTGCGGTCAAATCAATAGCTGGAGGTACAAGGTACAAGAAGTACTTCCCGAAGCGACGAGTATTGTACTAACACAAACCTGCCGTTTAGTCAGGTGGTCTCACTGTTCAGAAATTCTTCACCTCAGGCTCATATCTCATACCTGTTTTTGTGTGCGTGCGTGTGTGTTTTTGTGTTTCAACATCATTGCAGGTTTTCGTGAAACCGAAAAGTAAGTTAGTGATTGACTGGGCTGAAGTACAGGTTGTAGTCGTCGTAGCTGAGGTTTGAAACACTTTTAATTCATTTGATCTTATCCCTAAACATGCATTTTATATCTCGCCATTTCCAAAACATAATCCTAAACGATTTATGTGAACTTTATACCGCGCGTCCTGGTAGGTCAGGGTCAACAGCCTGAAATAAATGCGTTTAGTGTTACGACAGTTTTGTGTTCCCTAGTAACTATTTATATTTTATTGATTCACCATGCAAAAGTTAATCAACTTTGGCCCGCTAAAGGTCTGTGATTCACATGCGTTAACTGGTGCTATTGACACAATGGAGTTGTTAGAAAATGTTGGGTCCGATAAGTATTTGTGAATCCAAATCTTTCAAATTTTTAGTCTAGATTTTCATTCAATGGCCGTATTTACTGTATGTCCACATTGCAGTATTTTGGGACGAAATACTTGAGGGGAGTATATTACGTTTTAATAAAGGTCAGAAACGAGGTGAATTCTTTAGTTATACTAAAAGTACTACACAACACAAATTAGACTTCTACATTCATTAAGGACATGTTTGACCAATCCACTTTCGCTCAATGTTAAGGGGATTTCTATGTCTTTTATTTATGAATGATGTGGTTTAAGATGACGTAGCCTTTTATTTATGAAAAAGATTTATAAATGCTCATAGTTCAAATGTGTTTCGTGGATGGGATTGTCCAACCACTTCATGCTAATTGTGTATTCATGACACGAAAAAAAAAAAGTTGTAGTATGATTGTACGTTTTCTGCGAACTCAATACATGCAACGTTACGTAACTAATGTTATATAGGATTACGAGAATCAGTCTATGTTCAAATGTGTTACATTTACTCTGTTCTGGCGACGTTTTTTCTTAATGTATATATGTATTTTTATCACTATTAACCTTAAATATATTTTGCACCCACGTTCGATTGAAATAAGGGGGAAATGGATGATCGAGTTTTCTAAAATTATTTTATATTTCTGTTTTTAGCCAACTGCCATGAACAGTTAGTCTAGATGAAGATGTGTTGTAGTCAGGGCCAAGAAAAATGTTTTATCATGTAGAGAAGACTGGACGAAACAAATGGTTTACTGATCTTTTTATTAATGAACTTTAAAATAAAAACAAGACTCAGAGATTAAACCAGACTACTTTTGTTTACTCATTCGGGCTTTTCAGCGTAAACGTCTATTTTGGCTTGTTCGACTGAGTCGAATTCTTGCGGTGAACTGGTGTGAGAGTGATTCAACCTCTTCTTGTTTTCTTTACAAAAGGCTCTTTTTGTTTTGAAGAGAACAATTCGGCATTTGACCAAATGCGAAGTGGTCACAATGACTTTAAAAGAGACAATATACGCACAGCCCCTTTTTCTGACCTGACCCTTTAGAACGAACATTTCTAAAATATTTGCAGCTCTCTCACAACCATTGAATAACATGATAAAGCCATTACTATTGACGCATGCCGCTTTAAGTTTTACAAACCCTAGCGATTCTTAAGCGTTTTTGCAGTTGTGATGCAAGCACTTTGAGTCTTGATTTAACTGACATTGGCTTTGGAGCGGTATTTCTTTAAGTCTAGTGATTGACAACTCAATTACGGTCATGTTGGGTCATGAGCGGCTGCTTCAGGACTGTCAGAATTGAATGAATAGAGTGTATCAGAGCGTAAGCCTGAGGTCGTCGGTAGGGTCAGTCGGCCATAGACGTCCAGCTCTCTAAAGGAAATTACACAAATACATCGCTTAGCCTGGGGTTAAAGGTTAGCTCAATGTATTTAGCTTTTCTCACATTCCCATAACAGCTCTTTGGGATAGTTTTGATCCATTCTGACACATAGAGAGTGAAAAATGTGCTTTGGTTATACTAACAAAGGTATCAGACTTGGCTAAAGTATGTGGTTGTTTTTTTTTTTCTCAAAAAATCAGTTCAGCTTTCAGATATTTTAAAGTTTTCAGTTTTTAAGGTCTGCTGATTGTATAAGGACATTCTTCATGAGCTTTCTTGCTTCCTTTGAGAGTGTTGTGATTTATGAATGCTGCATGTGCATGGCCTTTGAGTTGCCTGCAATCATAAACGTCAGCTGGTCAATCGTTCAACCAGAAGCCTTTCTTATTAATGCTAAAGATCAGAACAGGTAAGCACCTTGGTTTCCTTCTTTTTTTGTATGTATATATTTATTTATTAGTTTTTGTTTTGTTTATGTTCATGGTTTTGTTTAATTGTTTAAATGTATTTTTATTTACTTTTTGTTTTGTTTGTTGTATTTGTTTGCTTCGTTTGTTTGCCTCAATTTCTTGCTTGTTTGCATGTATTTGTTTATTTCATTTTTGTTTGTATTTGTTTAATCTGCTAGTTTTGTTTTTGTTTCGTAGCTGTTTGTTTGGTTTGGTTGTTTTACTCACGTATTGTGTTTGTTTGTGTATTTTGTGTTTTGTTTGCCTTGTATGCATGCAATTGTATTTATGTTTGTTTTGTTTGCTTTCTTTTTTGCTTGTATATTTAATCTGCTAGTTTTGTTTGCTTGCTTGTATTTTTGTTTTTACTCATTTATGTATTTTGTGTTTTGTTTGCCTTGCATGCATGTAATTGTATTTGTTTAATTTTCTTTCTTTTTTGCATGTATTTGTTTTTGTTAGCTTTTTGATTTTTTTGCTTGTTTTCATTTGTTTAATCTGCTTGATTTGTTTTTTGTTCGCTTGTTCGTAAGTAAAATTGTTTGTTTGCTTTTGTTTGCCTTGTATGCACTTATTTGCTTTTCGTTTTCTTGCTTGTTTGCATGTATTTGTTTTGTTTGTTTTTTGCTTGCTTCAATTTCTTGCTTGTTTTCATGTAATAGTTTTTGTTCTTTCCGTTTGCTTGTTACATTTCCTTGCTTGTTTGCATGTATTTATTTATTTGTTTCATTAGCTTGTTTCATTTTCTTATTTCTTTTTGGCTTGTTTGTATCTGCTAGTTTTGTTTTGTTTCATTTGCTTGTTCGTATTTGTTTTGTTTGGTTGTTTTTGTTTACTTGTTTATGTATTTTGTTTGCTTGTTTGGTTTTTCTCCTTGTTTTGTTTGCCTTGTATGCAATTGTTTGTTTCTTTTTTTTCTTGTTTGCATGCATTTGTTTTTTTTGTTAGCTTGTTTATTTTATTTGCATGTATTTGTATGCGTTTGTTTCGTTTGCTTCCTTTTTTCTTGTTTGCATGTATGTTTTTGTTAGCTTGTTTGCACTTGTTAATTTTTTTGCTTGTTGGCATGTTTTTGTTTTGTTAGCTTGTCTCTTTTTTTTGGTTTCTTTCGTTTGCATGTATTAGTTTAATCTGCTTGTTTTTTATTTGCTTGCTTGTTTGCATGTATTTTGGTTTTTCATTAGCTTGTTTGTATTTGTTTAATCTGCTTGATTTGTTTAGTTTCTTTTGTTTGTTCATAAGTAGTTGTTTTGTTTGCTTGTTTGTGTTTTGTTTGCTTATGTATTTTGTTTGTCTTGTATGTTTTGTTTGTTTCATTTGCTTTTCATTTCCTTGCTTGTTTGCACGTACTTGTTTTTTGTTCGTTAGCTTGTTTCATTCACTTCCTTGTTTGTATGTATTTGTTTCATTTGCATGTTTAGCTTTCTTGTTAATTTGTTTAGATATTTCTTTAATCTGGTTATTTTTATTATTTGCTTGTTTATTTAGCTTATTCGTATTTATTTAATCACCTTGTTTGTTTTTTCCTATATATTTAAACGTGGATTCAGAGATATTTTAGTATATTTATTTTAGTGTCTACCTACATTAGATGGAGTGGGGTGTAGTTATGGATCTTTATGTAGCTGACGTGTTACCTGTATTTTTTTTTTCTCAGGGGAGTATTTAAGCAAACATGATAAATGTGAACTGTGTTCCTCATCCTGCTCAAAGTGCACTGGACCTGAGAGTACAGACTGCATTAGTTGCCCTATCACCAGGTGAGGTTTGCTCATTTCTCACAGCACCACAGTCAAATAAAGCCACAGTGATACAAGATGTGCACTGTGTGGGCAGAGACTTCACTTTTTATTCTTTGGCAGACCTTTTGATAATGGGACATGTGTGCTCAGCTGTGATCCTGGGAAGTATGAAAGGGATGGTCAGTGTCATCATTGCCACCACACATGCCTTGAATGTACAGATGCAGGGCCTGACAAATGTCTTCGCTGTAGCAAAGGTAAACTGAGTCATGACTGCCTCACATAACAGACAAAAAGTACTCTTAACTCTTAACAATGTTTTTATTCTCTTTGTTCACACAGATAGGTTCGGAGTGGAGCGGTACCTCTTTGAAGGGCAGTGTCGTGAAAGCTGTCCAGAGGGCTATTCCCATTCCACAAAGGGAACATGTGATCCTTGCCCTCCAAATTGCACTGTGTGTACTTCCACAAGCCACTGTCTCCACTGCACCCCCTCCTACTACCCTAAAGATGGGACGTGTGCCAAACTGGAGTGTGGATTGGGTCAGTTGCATCATAACTGTTCTAGAATGTTCTCGATTGCTTGCTTGGCTTTTTCCATGTTTTTTTTTTTTTTTGCGATATTATTCTGGTTACTTTTTTTCGGAATGGTTCATTTGAAAATTCTTCTGGTGGTTGAGCTGTAGGCCCAGTGTTAAAAACACATTGTCACTGCCAAAATGTTTTTGTGTTTTGCTTTCTTTGCCAGTATTTTTCACCACAGTACTCCCAATGGATGAATTTAACAAAACCCGTCAAGAAATGAATATATCATAATTCTGATATATGATGTATAGTGTTTATACATCATTATAGTAATAAGAAGAGCAATTTAAATAAGTGTAATGAATCCTTGCTTAATAAAAGAAAATTAATTAATTAAAAGAAAAAAATCCTACTAACTCCATAATTTTTAACAGTACTATAAAAAACACCAGTAATGTGAGAAAAAAAGAGAAAAAAAGTCACAATTGCAAGATATGAATGGCAATTCAAATAAACGTACAATTCTGACTTTTTTCCCTCAGAATTGCATGCCACAAACTCGTAAGTCTAAAAAATCAACTCACAATTCTGACTTTCTTAGAATCTTGCAATTGTGACTTTTTTCTCAAATTGGTGAGTTTATAAAAAAAGTCACAATTGTGATTATATAAACTCCCAATTCTGAGAAATAAACTTACAGTTCAGACTTTTTTTTCTAAGAATTGCGAGTTTATATCTTGCAATTGTGACTTTTTTTTCTCAGATTTGTGAGTTTATATCACGTAATTCTGAGAAAAAAAGTCCCAATTGCGAGATATGAATAGCAATTCAAATAAACTTACAATTCTGACTTTTTTTTTCTAAGAATTGCGAGTTTACATCTTGTAATTGGGACTTCTTTTCTCAGATTTGTGAGTTTATATCATGAAATTCTGAGGAAAAGTCTAAATTGTGAGTTTATATCACGTAATTCTGAGAAAAAAAGTCCCAATTGCGAGATATGAACTGGCCATTCTAATAAACTCGCAATTCTGAGAAATAAACTCACAATTCTCTTTTTTTTTTTTTTTAGAACCTTGCTATTCTGACTTTTTTTCTCAAATTTGTGAGTTTATAAAAGTCACAATTGCGATTATGTAAACTCAAGTTTCTATCTCGCAATTGACTTTTTTTCTCAGAATTGCGAGTTTATATCACGCAATTCTAAGATAAAAGTCAGAATTGTGATTTTATGTCTCGGATTTCTGACTTTAAAACTATTATGATTTGTGTATGATTGTGATTTGATCTAAATTCTGAGAAAATAAAAGAGATTTAAAAAATAACCTTTTTTTTATTTTTTTATTCAATTGTGGAGACAGGCTTCCATAGTAATAGTATATTGTGATGAAGTAAAACAGCAATTATGCTTTAATGAATCTATTAAACCATGAATTTATTAAGTCATCATTGAAAGGAATTGCAGGAAGAAAGGGGCAAATAAACTTAATTGTCATGAAAATAATGTGACAAAATGCTAATAGGTCTAAAAACAGAAAAAAAAAGTACTTTTATCTTTTGATTTTGCAGTGCAGTTTGACCAAAGACATGATATTCCCCCTTTTAGACAGAAGTTCCTCTCTCTCATTTTGTGCTGCTAAATCACTTTAGCCTTATCTGTAAATCTAACTGTATGGATGTTGTTTGGCTTCTCACGACACCCACTGCTGTTTATCTAATCTTCTTCACAAATTGTTATCACAGTCAAAGATGAGCTGAGCATGAGGGAAGAGCTTGTCTGCAGACTGAAATAGCAGCAGAAATGAGACAGTGGGGGAACAGAAATTCTTATCATTAGTGGCAGACATGTATAAACGGGTCCTGCGCTCTGGCCTGCAGGCTCCCACACACTACTGTGAGCACACACGCAGTGCCTTTTCCATTTAGACTCGCTCTCTTTTTCCCTCTTATTATACATGCTAATAGACATTATCTGAGCTATTTGTGTACGTCTGTATCATGCATTTTCTTTTTCCATGTTAACGACACTAATTCTGAGTATGAAAGTTCTGACTCCTGGTGTTATGCTTGTTCTTGTATAGGTGAAGTAGCCGACCCTGATCATGAAGACTGCGTACACTGTGAGGAGGGTTGCAAGCAATGCCTCTCTGGTCAGTATATGATTCTTTGGGACCCTATACCACAAACACCAGTCATAAGGGTTAATTTTTTCAAATTAATATTTATACATCATCTGAAAGCTGAAAAAATATACTTCCCATTGATGTATGGTTTGTTAGGATAACTGAGATACAACTATTTGAAAATCTGGAATCTGAATCTGATTGATACGCAAATTTCTAAGGCTTGTAAATTATCAACATGATTGAAACAATACAAAATCCACAACATGTCTACTTTCATCTGACTGATAGTTTAGACTTGTTTTAGGCATTTTAGTATAAAACGTTTTTGTTTGCATGTTTTTTGTGCGTCTTTGTAGTGAAGTCCTTTTAAATGGTCAGTAACATTAAAAGACTAACACTAAACTTAAGCAACTTAGGTTTGTTTGATTATGCCATTTTCTTTTTAGAAAAATCATGTTAAAATGTATATCAAGTATGATACATTAGATTTTTGAGGAATGTTTATTTGTGCATCTCTCAATCATCATTGTATTGCATCACATTATGTTTTGACCCCTTAATAAAACAGGTCATGTTTATGATTTACTAATACATATTATTGAGTGTCAGTTGGTATTATATGCATTTTAAGTAGCTTGTGATGCTGTTGTAAAGATGTCACTGATTTACATTCTTAGCTGTCAGAATTTTATCTTATGTTTTAGCCACACTATATTGCCAAAAGTATTGGGACACCCCCTTCTACTGAACAGGTTTGACTACTTTAGTAATTTACATGAGTACAAATATTAATGTTTAAGCATATAATGATATTCTAGGGAATTTTGTTCTTCTAATTGTTCTCTTCGAACATGACAGTGCTTCTGTGTATACGACAAGGTTCAAAAAGAAATGATTGATTCAGTCAGTGTGGAAGAACTTGACTGTTCTGCAGAAAGCAAAGTCCTAATCCCAGCTGAACACCTCTGGTGTGACTTTAAATGCAGACCTTGAGCCAAAAACTCATCACCAAACACCAGTGACTTAAAATACTCAAAAATATTGGGACACCCCCTTCTTTAGAACAGAAAAAGGCACTTCCAAAACTCTGGCAACAAAGATGGAAACATAATTCATGTATTTGTAAATTGTATTTCCATCTCTGTTGCAACAGTTTTAGAAGCATCTAAAATGACTTTACCCATATGTACAAGTCATTGGTGTTTGGCGATGAGTTTTTGGCTCAAGGTTTGCATTTAAAGTCACACCAGAGGTGTTCAGTTGGGATTAGGATTTGGCTTTATGCAGACCAGTCTAGTTCGTTTTGAACCTTGTTTTACACACAGGCATTGTCAAGATAGAATAGAAAAGGGTCCTGTCCAAACTGTTGCTATAAAATTAGCCCTAGAATATTATTATATGCTTAAACATTAAGATTTGTACTTGTGGAAATTACTAAAGTAGTCAAACTTGTTAATTAGAAGAGGGTGTCCCAATACTATTGGCAATATAGTGTATATGAATATCAGCAACTGCATAAAAAAAGCATATTTTTTTACTCAGTTTGGGCCTTCTCAAGTGTGAGCATCATATTCTGATTATATTACACTATACGAAAGTTGGAAAAAATTGGACCATTATTTATTTTAAAGGTTTTGACAATTACATCACAATTTGGTCAGTTACCCAGATGCACGGCCATATTGGTGATACTCTGATGTAAACAACAGCATTGATTGCACTGTGGAAGCTGCTAAATCATGTAGAGAAGCAGGAAATTAAGGGTGCAATATTTGGACAAACTAAAGTTAATAGGTGGTAAATATATGTATAAGCACTATAAATTAAGATATTAGCCTAATGTTTTACCTACCTGAATGGAAATGATAAGAACAAATGTGGATGTTGTCGAGATTTTTGTCCTGGAAATCCTGGTTCAAATTGGCCAACCACAAACGCCTTCCTCAGTTTTTTGCACTCTTCTCCTTGATTTGTTATAACTTTTGGCAGTCTATAGTACTCAAAATGTGTTTTTCCAGTCTGACCGATTAGTACAGCCCAAAACATGACAATAATTAATTAATTTCACCATCAATAATTAGCAAAACATCCAAGTTTCGTTCGACTCAGTGGCAATGTTTACATTAGTGCAATATGGCCGATGGATAATGCGTCGTGAAAATACTCTTTTTAAAACACTTTTCCTCATATTATTAGGTTAATAGTTTATAAATACTTTAAATGTTTGTTCTAAATTTTAAAATAAAACAAATAGAAGCATTTCACTAATTTGTTGCTTTCTTGTACTCATTTTTGCTTTTTCTCAATGCGTGTGTAGTGCATAAATGATAGGGGTTGTTTGTGTCAGCTTCCAGTATCTCTTCATCTGTTGTAATTTTTTAAATTAGAGCATGTCTGGTCTGTATCTCAAAATGTGGCAGGCTGCCTGCATAGGCTGCACTTCAAGGCAACAGTATTTGGCAAGTCAGTGTCAAGATAAAAGCGGTGAAGACACAGATAAGTTCTAACATCAGCCCGCAGCTTTTCGGCCCATTTAAATCGGATAAACCGATCCAGTTAAAAAGACACTTAACATCTTTCCTTCAACAAAAAGATTTGGAATACCGCCTGACACTAAAAACACAAAAAACCCGCGATCCTTCCCTCAGATCATACTTGTGCTGATATTCCGTTAATGGCTGTCGCCCTCTGCTGGTCAGAGTATATTGCAGAAATACTGCCGTATTAGAACTGAGAAACACTAAAGTGATATTTGAAGCTTAAAACGGCATTTTCTGACTCATATAATGTCGTCGTTTGTGTGCATAGTCATTTATTTCTTTGCGGCAGCTCAAGTATATAAACAATGTTTTGGCTGACTTGAACGGTTTTATTTTGTCATGCAGGCTAAAACGCATTGATAGAGTCAAACCTAAGAAACGTAAAGTAGTTGTTTTGGATAAATTCACAAGACAATTTAGTAACACAGCAGTATTACATTCTTGTTTTGCATTATGACCTCCAGTAAACCAGAACTGAGTGTGAAATGCAGCAATGTCGTCCTCTGCTGATCACCATAATATTGCAGGGAAAAAAAATGCATTTACAGTCAAAGTTTCTAAATCATTAGTCATTTGAATGAGTACATTATAGTATACTTAATATGAAAGGTGTATTAACAGTATGTCTTTTCCCATAGTGAATCCAGACCATTGCATGTCCTGTTTACCGGACTATTATCAGTAAGTTTGTCTCAAGTTTTTTGACTTGTGACTTCATAATCAATGTGCTAATGATGTAAATAGTAAGAGATGGTGTATTTTTGCAGGCTGAAACTGAGCTGTCACAAGATCTGCCCTGAGAGGATGTTTGAGGACAAGTTGTCAATGGAGTGTGCTCGATGTGATGATCACTGTGAGACCTGTGATGCCTTAGATTGTTACCTGTGTGAGGATGGCTACTTCCTGTCAGGTGAGATGAGGCGTATCACTTCATCTCTCACATGCCAGTTTATATAAGCATTTAGGTTTTTGTCTTTACTGTATGTGTGTGACATGCCTTTAAAAGAACCTCTGGGAAAACAGCATACATTTTGATGTACATACAGTCAAGCCCGAAATTATTCATACCCCTGGCAAATTCTGACTTAAAGTTACTTTTATTCAACCAGCAAGTTTTTTATTTTATTTTATTAGAAATGACACAGACATCTCCCAGAAGATAAGACAATGTACAAGCATCATTATGGAAAAAATTATTACTCATCTTTTATTTACATTTGAACAAAAAGTGGCATGTCCAAAATTATTCATACCCTTCTTAATAATCAATAGAAAAGCCTTTATTGGCTATTACAGCCATCAAATGCTTCCTATAATTGCTGACCAGCTTTTTGCATGTCTCCACTTGCATGTCTTTTTGCCCATTCATCTTTAACGATGAGCTCCAACTCTTTCAGGTTGGAGGGTCTACTTGCCATCACC